>NW_012101491.1:254175-261677 GCF_000951045.1 Mandrillus leucophaeus | reverse complement strand
ACATAGAGCAAAAGACACAGTATCTTGAATATATAACACACTGACTTTTCAGTTTTTCTTCTGTCATTTATTTACAGCATCATTCCATTGTAATTAGAAAAGACACTTTATATTATTTTAATCTTTCAAAATGTATTGAGATTTGTTTTGTAGCCTAAAATGTGTTCTGTCCTAGAGAATGTTCTATGTGCACTTGAGAAGATTATGTATTCTCCTGTTGTGGGGTGAGGTGTTATAACTCTGTCAAGTCTAGTTTGTTTGTAGTGTTGTTCAAATCCTCTATTTTCTACTGACCTTATTCCTACATGCTCTATCCATTTTTGAATGTTTTCAACTGAAGTCTCCAACTATTATTCTGTGACTGTCTATTGCTCCCTTCAATTCTGTGAAACTGTGCATATATCTCGGGTATCTGTTGTTAGCATATTTATTTTTATAATTTTGATATCTCCTTGATGAATTATCCATTTACTAATAAGCATTGACATTTCTTGTGTTTTTTTTTTTTTTTTATTTAATGCCTACTTTGTTTGATATTGTTACAGTGGCTGTAGATTTGCAAGGAAAATCTTTTTCCTTTTTTTTTGCTTCAACCTATTTGTGTCTTTTATATCTAAAGTGAATCCCTTGTAGATAGTACATAGTTGGATCACATTTTTAAAAATTCATTCTTCCAAGCAATATCTTTTGATTGGAGAGTTAATTCCATTTATATTTAAAGTAATGACGGATAAGGAAGGATTTACCTCTGCCATTTTTCTGTTTAAGTATGTCTTAGAAATTTTTTGTCCCTCTTTCCCTCCCTTAATGCTTTCTTTTATGTTGATAGTGGATTTTTTGTTATTAACTGATTTTCTTCTTATATTTTTGTATATAGATTTTTTAGACATTTTCTTTTTGTTTAATATGGGGATTATATGTGACATCCTAAATTTGTAACAATTTAGTTGATTTGATGCACACATAACTTCAATAACATACAAAATCTCTGCTCCTATACAGCTCTATTCTCCACCCTTTATGTTGTCACAAATTATAACTTATACAATGAGTGTCCGATAATAGAGACTCATAATTATTCTTCATAAATTTGTCATCTTAATAGTGTAGGAAGTAAAAAAGCTCTTCCCAGATTTTTGCCTTAGCAATCTACTGTTTGTTTTTATTATAGCCTTTTGCTTCAGACATGTGAGGATTGTATGACTTTCAGTGTTTTTAAGCAATGCTTGTTCTTTTTCTGACCTGAGTTTTACTTAGGTAAAACAAAGATGAAAGCCTTGTGTCAGTCATCCACGTAGTGGACAAGTTAGAGCAACCATATGAACAACCATATGAAACAATTCTACTCTTCTTACTTTGGAACCAGGGAAAGGGTGCCACACTGGGAATGCAGGCTGTCCTTGCTTCTGAACCAAAGCTACTATTGTGCCAGGAAGAGGGTGGAAAAAGAGTAAGTAAAATCATCACCTTACTTCCTACTGTTTTGAAGATTTTTTTTTCTTTCTTTAGAGTTCATTTGGTTATTGTAAATTTTGACTGATTTTCTGAATTCTGAAAAAACTGGTTCCAAAATTATCCACTTGTTCTGTGTTTCTATGAGGGATGATAGCCTAGAGCTGCCTCCTCTTTCATATTGTTGATGTCACATTCCTTGTCAGATACATGTATATGCATATGTACATACATACATACAAATTTTATATATAGAGAGAAAGAGAGAGTAAATGTTTCCTCCTTGTCTGTGTGTTGCCTGTTTATTTTTGTAATCAGGTAATTCAATGAGCAAATGTTTTAAATTTGATGAAGTCCAGTGTGGTTTTTTTTTTTGGCATTTTAAGATTTGTTTCACAATCCAAAGGTGCAAAGATAACCTTCTATTTGTGTTATAGGAACGTTATGGCTTTAACTTTCATGTATATGTTTTGATTCACTTTCAGTTAATTTTTGTTTATGGTGTGAGGTATGTGTCCAGATAAATAGGTAGATCAGTCAAAGGATATATGGATAACAACATAGTTTGTTTTTCAATAGAGATATTTAGTTATTCCAGGACCATTTGGAAAATCTTTCATTTAATCACTGAATTTTATTAGTGCTTTTTACAAAAATTAATTAACCATACATGTGTTTTTATTTCTGTACTCTTTTGTGTTTTAATGCTCTATCTTTCTATACTTATGATAATGGCATTCTGTCTTGACTAATGTAGCTTCATACTATATTTTAGAATCTGATAATGTAAGTACCTCAACATTGTTCTTATTCACCTTTTCCTAGTTTTTGCACTAATATCCTTTGTTGTTTTTGATTCAAGACCTGAGTCAGTACTATATTGCATTTATTCTTCATGTCGCCTTGGTCTCCTCCAATTAGTGACAACTTTTTAAGCTTTAAAGTATTTTATGACCTTGACACTATTAAGGAATATTCATTAGTTGTTTTTTATAATGTCTCTTGATTTCAAGTCGTTTGATGGTTTTCTCATGACTAAAGGGGAGTTACAGATTTTTTATAAGAGTACCACAGAAGTGATGTGTCTTTCTCATTGCATAATATCAGGGGTTGCACGATGTCAGCATAACTTATTGGTGATATTAATGTTGATCACTCTTGTTGAGGTGGTTTCTCCACTTTAAAATTTGGTAGGTTTTTTTTCTCCCTTTTCATAGTCTATTATTTGAAATTCAGTGACTAACTTTGGCTGACACTCAATGAGACTAGAATTAAGCTCCACTTCTTGTGAGGAGTATTAAATAATTTTTAAAACTTCTAGCAATTAGTAAATATTTTGGAGGCAATGTTTTGAGGCTCTGCAAATTTCTTAAATTAACCAGTGACTAAATTTAAATTTTGAACTATTGTGGAATTGTCTATTTCTCCCTTCAATTTAATCTTTTTTTGTTTTATGTATTATATTTGGGGGCTTTAAAGTTAAGTGTGATATATTTTCATAATTGCTACATTTTCCTGATTGACCGTTTTATCATTATACAATGCCCGTCATTATCTCTACTAACAATTTTTGTCTTAAGTCTATTTTGTCTGTTATAAATATCAGACAAAATAAAACAGCTCTCTTTTGAGTACTGTGTGTCCAGTATCATTTCGCATCCTGTTACTTTCAACCTATTTATATATTTTAATCTAAATTGTGTTTTCTGTAGATCATATAGAGTTGTATCTTTCTAAAAATTCCATTCTACCAATATTGCCTTCTAATTAGGGCGTTTAATCCAGGTACAATTAATTTTGGTAATTTACAGATTGGTATTTACTGCTATTTTGCTTTGGATTTCTGTGTCTTATTTTTCATTTTGTCTATTCTTCCATCACTGCTCTTTTTTTGTATTAAATAGATGTTTTCTAGTATACCTCGCCCAGGCTGGAGTATAGTGGCACAATCTTGGCTCACTGCTACCTCTGCCTCCTCGGCTCAAGCGATTCTCCTGCCTCAGCCTTCTGAGTAGCTGGGATTGCAGTGCCACCATGCATGGCTAATTTTTGTATTTTTTTTTTTAGTAGAGATAGGGTTTTGCCATGTTGGCCTGGCTGGTCTCGAACTCCTGGCCTTAAGTGATCCATCTGCCTCGGCCTCCCAAAGTGTTGGGATTACAGGCATTAGCCACCATGCCTGGCCCCTAGTATAACTTTTTAAAGCCTTTGTCATTTTATTTATTATTTATTCTGAGTTATTTTCTTCTGGGTCACTCTGGTGAGTACAATTAAATTATTACAGTCTAGTTCAGTTTCATTTCTATTTAATTTCAATAGTATACAAAATTATTGATTCCATTTATTTCTATTCTCTTCCCCATCCTCTATGATTTTATCATACCAATATTTTATTTATGCATTATTTTCTCATCAATGCAGATTTATAATTATTATTTTATGCATTTGTATTTTAAATCAGGTAGGATGAAACACAGAGGTACAAACAAAAAACATACTTCTTTCATCTTTTATATTTCCTCATGCAGTTACCTTTACCAGCCTTCTTTATTTTTTCATGGTCTTCAAATTACAGTTAGTGTTGTTTCATTTCAGCCTAAAAGTCTCTTTTTAGTATTTCTTGTCAAACATATCTAGTAAAAAATTTTTATCAGTTTTTGTTTATCTGGACATGTTTTTATTTCTCTTTCATTTGTAAGTTTTGCTGGATATAAAACATTTGCTTCACATGTTTTTTCTTTCAGCATTTTAAATATGGTAGGTATCCCATTATCATAAATAGTATTGGGTGAGAAATCAGTTGTTAATCTTACTAAGGATCTTTTGTATACGATCAGTCATTTTTCTCTTTCTTCATTCAAGATTCTCTCTTTATGTTTGTCTTTTGACAGTTTAATTATGATGTCTTGGTGTGCTTCTCTTTGAGTTTATCTTACTTGCAATTCATTGAGATTCTTGGATGTATATATTAATGTTCATCAATTTTTGGAAGTTTTCAGCCATTATTTTTTCAAATATTCTTACTGCCTCTTTCACTCTCTACTTTTTCTAAGACTTCTATAAGGCGTATTTAGGTATGCCTGATGATGTTCACGGGTCTCTGGAGTTTTGTAAATTTTTTTCACTCTGTTATCTTTCTGTTCCTTAGACTGGGTAATCAGAATTGACCTACCTTTCAGTTCATGAATTCTTTCTTCTGCCTGCTTATATCTGCTGTTGAACTTCTTTGGTTTATTTTTAATTTCAGTTCTTATATTTTTCAACTTCAGAATTTCTATTTGGTTTTTGTTTCTTTTTACTGATATACTACTTGATGAGATGTTATTCTCATACATTTCTTTAATTCTTTTTTTTTTATACTTTAAGTTCTAGGGTACATGTGCACAATGTGCAGTTCTGTAACATAGGTATACATGTGCCATGTTGGTATGCTGCACCCATTAATTCATCATTTACATTAGGTATATCTCCTAATGCTATCCCTCCGCCCTTCCCCCACTCCATGACAGGCCCCGGTGTGTGATGTTCCGCTTCCTATGTCCAAGTGTTCTCATTGTTCAATTCCCACCTATGAGTGAGAACATGCAGTGTTTGGATTTTTGTCTTTGCGATAGCTTGCTGAGAATAATGGTTTCCAGCTGCATCCATGTCCCTACAAACGAAATGAACTCATCCTTTTTTATGGCTGCATAGTATTCCATGGTGTATATGTGCCACATTTTCCTAATCCAGTCTGTCACTGATGGCCATTTGGGTTGATCTTTGCTATTGTGAATAGTGCCACAATAAACATACATGTGCATGTGTCTTTATAGCAGCATGATTTATAATCCTCTGGGTATATACCCAGTAATGGGATGGCTGGGTCAAATGGTATTGCTGGTTCTAGATCCTTGAGGAATTACCACACTGTCTTCCACAATGGTTGAACTAGTTTACAGTCCCACCAACAGTGTAAAAGCATTCCTGTTTCTCCACATCGTCTCCAGCACCTGCTGCTTCCTGACTTTTTAATGATCGCCGTTCCAACTGGTGTGAGATGGTATCTCATTGTGGTTTTGATTTGCATTTCTCTGATGGCAAGTGATGATGAGCATTTTTTCATGTGTCTGTTGGCTGCATAAATGTCTTCTTTTGAGAAGTGTCTGTTCATATCCTTTGCCCACATTTTGATGGGGTAGATATTTTCTTGTGAATTTGTTTCTGTTCCTTATAGATTCTGGATATAAGCCCTTTGTCAGATGAGTAGGTTGCAAAACTTTTCTCCCATTCTTTAGGTTGCCTGCTGACTCTGATGGTAGTTTCTTTTGCTGTGCAGAAGCTCTTTAGTTTAATTAGATCCTATTTGTCAATTTTGGCTTCTGTTGCCGTTGCTTTTGGTGTTTTAGACATGAAGTCCTTGCCCATGCCTATGTCCTGAATGGTATTACCTAGGTTTTCTTCTAGGGTTCTTATGGTTTTAGGTCTAACATTTAAGTCTTTAATCCATCTTGAATTAATTTTTGTATAAGGTGTAAGGAAGGGATCCAGTTTCAGCTTTCTACATATGGCTAGCCAGTTTTCCCAGCACCATTTATTAAATAGGGAATTCTTTCCCCATTTCTTGTTTTTGTCAGGTTTATCAGAGATCAGATGGTTGTAGATGTGTGGTATTATTTCTGAGGACTCTGTTCTGTTCCACTGGTCTATATCTCTGTTTTGGGACCAGTACCATGCTGTTTTGGTTACTGTAGCCTTATAGTATAGTTTGAAGTCAGGTAACATGATGCCTTCAGCTTTGCTCTTCTGGCTTAGGATTGTGTTGGCAATGCGGGCTCTTTTTTGGTTCCATATGAGCTTTAAGATAGTTTTGTCCAATTTTGTGAAAAAAGTCATTGTTAGCTTGATGGAGATGGCATTGAATCTGTAAATTACCTTGGGCAGTATGGCCATTTTCACGATATTGATTCTTCCTATCCATGAGCATGGAATGTTCTTCCATTTGTTTATGTCTTCTTTTATTTCGTTGAGCAGTGGTTTGTAGTTCCCCTTGAAGAGGTCCTTCACATCCCTTGTAAGTTGGATTCCTAGGTATGTTATTCTCTTTGAAGCAATCATGAATGGGAATTCACTCATGATTTGGTTCTCTGTTTGTCTGTTATTGGTATATGAGAATGCTTGTGATTTTTGCACATTGATTTTGTATTCTGAGACTTTGCTAAAGTTGCTTAGCAGCTTAAGGAGATTTTGGGCCGAGATGTTGGGTTTTTCTAAATATACAATCATGTCACCTACAAATAGGGACAATTTAACTTCCTCTTTTCCTAATCGAATATTTTATTTCTTTCTCCTGCCTGGTTGCCCTGGCCAGAACTTCCAACACTATGTTGAAAAAGAGTGGTGAGAGAGGGCATCCCTATCTTGCGCTAGTTTTCAAAGGGAATGCTTCCAGTTTTTGCCCATTCAGTATGCTATTAGCTGTGAGTTTGTCATAAATAGCTCTTATTATTTTGAGATACGTCCCATCAATACCTAATTTATTGAGAGTTTTTATCATGAAGGACTGTTGAAGTTTTCAAAGGCCTTTTCTGCATCTATTGAGATAATCATGTGGTTTTTGTCTTTGGTTCTTTTTATAAGCTGGATTAGATTTATTGATTTGCATATGTTGAACTAGCCTTGTATCCCAGGGATGAAGCCCACTTGATCATGGTGGATAAGCTTTTTGATGTGCTGCTGGATTCGGTTTGCCACTATTTTTTTTTGAGGATTTTTGCATTGATGTTCATCAGGGATATTGGTCTAAAATCTTCTTTTTTTGTTGTGTCTCTGCCAGGCTTTGGTATCAGCATGATGTTGGCATCATAAAATGAGTTAGGGAGGATTTCCTCTTTTTCTGTCAATTGGAATAATTTCAGAAGGAATGGTACCAGCTCCTCCTTATACCTCTGGTAGAATTCGGCTGTGAATCCGTTTGGTCCTGGACTTTTTTTGGTTGGTAGGCTATTAATTATTGCCTCAATTTCAGAGCCTGTTATTGGTCTATTCAGGGATTCAACTTCTTCCTGGTT
>NW_012101491.1:247800-248350 GCF_000951045.1 Mandrillus leucophaeus | reverse complement strand
TGACAATTATGTGTCTTGGAGTTGTTCTTCTCGGGGAGCATCTTTGTGGCGTTCTCTGTATTTCCTGAATTTGAATGTTGGCCTGCCTTGCTAGGCTGGGGAAATTCTCCTGGATAATATCCTGAAGAGTGTTTTCCGACTTGGTTCCATTCTCCCCATCACTTTCAGATACACCAATCAGAAGTAGATTCGGTCTTTCACATACTCCCATACTTCTTGGAGACTTTGTTCATTTCTTTTTACACTTTCTTTCTCTAAACTTCTCTTCTCGCTTCATTTCATTCATTCAATCTTCAACCGATACCCTTTCTTCCAGTTGACTGAATCGGCTACTGAAGCTTGTGCATTAATCACGTAGTTCTCATTCCATGGTTTTCGGCTCCATCAGGTCATTTAAGGACTTCTCTACACTGGTTATTCTAGTTAGCCATTCGTCTATTCTTTTTTCAAGGTTTTTAGCTTCTTTGCGATGAGCTCGAACTTCCTCCTTTAGCTCGGAGAAGTTTGATGGTCTGAAGCCTTCTTCTCTCAACTCGCCAAAGTCATTCTC
>NW_012101491.1:245862-247750 GCF_000951045.1 Mandrillus leucophaeus | reverse complement strand
AATTCGGCTGTGAATCCGTTTGGTCCTGGACTTTTTTTGGTTGGTAGGCTATTAATTATTGCCTCAATTTCAGAGCCTGTTATTGGTCTATTCAGGGATTCAACTTCTTCCTGGTTCAGTCGTGGGAGGGTGTATGTGTCCAGGAATTTACCCATTTCTTCTAGATTTTATAGTTTATTTGTGTAGAGGTGTTTATAGTATTATCTGATGGTAGTTTGTATTTCTGTCAGATCGGTGGTGATATCCCCTTTATCATTTTTTTATGGTGTCTATTTGATTTTTCTCTCTTTTCTTCTTTATTAGTCTTGCTAGTGGTCTGTCAATTTTGTTGATCTTTAAAAAAAAACAGCTCCTGGATTCATTGATTTTTTTTTGAAGTGTTTTTTAGTGTCTCTATCTCCTTCAGTTCTCCTCTGATCTTAGTTATTTCTTGCCTTCTGCTAGCTTTTAAATGTGTTTGCACTTGCTTCTCTAGTTCTTTTAATTGTAATGTTATGGTGTAAATTTTAGAACTTTCCTGCTTTCTCTTGTGGGTATTTAGTGCTATAAATTTCCCTCTACATACTGTTTTAAATGTGTCCCAGAGATTCTGGTACATTGTAACTTTGTTTTCATTGGTTTCAAATAACATCTTTATTTCTGCCTTCATTTCGTTATGTACCCAATAGTCATTCAGCAGCAAGTTGTTCAGTTTCTATGTAGTTGAGCGTTTTTGGTGAGTTTCTGAATCCTGAGTTCTAGTTTGATTGCACTGTGGTCTGAGAGTTTGTTAAAATTTCTGTTCTTTTACATTTGCTGAGGAGCGCTTTACTTCCAACTATGTGGTCAGTTTTGAAATTAGTGTGATGATGTGCTGAGAAGAATGTATATTCTGTTGATTTGTGGTGGAGAGTTTTGTAGATGTCTGTTAGGTCTGCTTGGTGTATAGCTGAGTTCAATTCCTGGATATCCTTGTTAACTTTCTGTCTCATTGATCTGTCTAATGTTGACAGTGGGGTGTTAAAGTCTCCCATTGTTATTGTGTGGGAGTCTAAGTCTCTTTGTAGGTCTCTAAGGAGTTGCCTTTGAATCTGGGTGCTCCTGTCTTGGGTACATATATATTTAGGATAGTTAGCTCTTCTTGTTGAATTGATCCCTTTACCATTATGTAGTGACCTTCTTTGTCTCTTTTGATCTTCGTTGGTTTAAAGTCTGTTTTATCAGAGACTAGGATTGCAACCCCTGCCTTTTTTGTTTTCCATTTGCTTGGTAGATCTTCCTCCATCCCTTTATTTTGAGCCTATGTGTGTCTCTGCCCATGAGGTGGGTTTCCTGAATACAGCACACTGATGGGTCTTGACTCTCTATCCAGTTTGCCAGTCTGTCTTTTAATTGGAGCATTTAGCCCATTTACATTTAAGGTTAATATTGTTATGTGTGAATTTGATCCTGTCATTATGACGTTAGCCAGTTATTTTGTTCATTAGTTTATGCAGCTTATTCCTAGCATTGATGACCTTTACATTTTGGCATGTTTTTGCAGTGACTGGTACTGGTTGTTCCTTTCCATGTTTAGTGCTTCCTTCAGTAGCTCTTGTAGGGCAGGCCTGGTGGTGACAAAATCTTTCAGCATTTCCTTGTCTGTATAGGATTTTATTTCTCCTTCCCTTATGAAGCTTAGTTTGGCTGGATATGAAATTCTGGGATGCAAATTTTTTCCTTCAAGAATGTTGAATATTGGCCCCCACTCTCTTCTGGCTAGTAGAGTTTTTGCCGAGAGATCACCTGTTAGTCCGTTGGGCTTCCCTTTGTGTGTAACCCGACCTTTCTCTCTGGCTGCCCTTAACATTTTTTCCTTCATTTCAACTTTGGTGAATCTGACAATTATGTGTCTTGGAGTTGTTCTTCT
>NW_012101491.1:242451-245812 GCF_000951045.1 Mandrillus leucophaeus | reverse complement strand
TTTTAGGTTTGACCATTGGTAATTTCTTGGCTTCTGTGACATTTTTAACTCCTTTCTTTTTTTTTTTTTTTGATCGTGCAGCCTTTATTGGACATTTATCTTTCAGCAAAGTGCAGTTACATTTTCCATTAATTTACAGTAACACAGTTTAAGTCTGGTACCCTAAATTGTTGACCCAGGTGAGATGTAATGCTAAATACTTGTTTAGGTTAAGATGCCCACAAATGTCATTATTGTCTGAGTAGTAAGTGCTGAGTAACAGCAGAAATTTAATCCACTAGCTTTAGGATAGGGTTTCTGTTATCTGCATTAGCTTTTCAGTGAAGTGAAAAAAAGATTTTTGCCTTTTGCATCATCCCACTTATTCAAACATCATTCTTTAACAGAGGTTAAAAGATATTTCATGAAGAACTATAGATGTTCTGTGCTTACAGTTTGGGGGTGAATATAAATACAAATGACATGAAGTAAATGTACTTGAAAAAATACATATGGTTTTTAATAGTTGAAAATGTTTCGGCTGGGCGTGGTGGCTCATGCCTGTAATCCCAGAACTTTGGGAGGCTGAGGTGGGTGGATCACCTGAGGTCAGGATTTCGAGACCAGCCAGACCAACATGGCGAGACTCCGTCTGTACTAAAAATACAAAATTAGCCGGGCATGGTGGTGCATGCCTGTAATCCCAGCTACTCAGGAGGCTGAGACAGGAGAATGGCTTGAACCCAGGAGGCAGAGGTTGCTGTCAGCTGAGATCGCACCATTGCATTCCAGTCTGGGCAACAAGAGTGCAACTCCTTCTCAAAAAAAAAAAAAAAAAGTTTTAATTTTTGTGGAAGTCAAGATTAGGAAAATATTAATGTGCTAATATGTGTGGCGAAGTAAACTATCACTGTTTGTACAAGTTGGCATTTTAGGACATTAACACTAAGAAAATAGAGATTTTCATATTAGTAGCCTCTCTCATGCTCCCAAATAGGTTATTGCATCTTTTTTTTTTTCATACTTTACATTCTGGGATACATGTGCAGAAAGTGCAGGTTTGTTACACAGGTATATGTCTGCCATGGTGGTTTGCTGCACCCATCAAATCATCTACATTAGGTATTTCTCCTAATGCTATCCGTACCCTAGCCCCACAGCCCCCAACAGGCCCCAGTGTGTGATGATCCTGTGTCCATGTGTTCTCATTGTTTAGCTCCCACTTATGAGTGAGAACATGTGGTGGTTGGTTTTCTGTTCCTGTGTTAGTTTGCTGAGTATGATGGTTTCCAGCTTCATCCATGTCCCTGCAAAGGACATGAACTCATCATTTTTTACGGCTGCATAGTATTCCATGATGTGTATTTGCCACCTTTCCTTTATCCAGTATATCATTGATGGGCATTTGGGTTGGTTCCAAGTCTTTACTGTTGTGAATCATGCTGCAATAAACATACGTGTGCATGTGTTTTTATAGTAGAATGACTTATAATCCTTTGGGTATATAAACAGTAGTGGCATTGCTGGGTCAAATGGTATTGCTGGTTCTAGATCCTTGAGGAATTGCCACACTGTCTTCCACAATGGTTGAACTAGTTTACACTCCCACCTACAGTGTAAAAGCATACCTACTTCTGCACATTCTCTCCAGCATCTGTTGCTTCCTGACTTTTTAATGATCGCCATTCTAACCGGCATGAGATGGTATCTCATTGTGGATTTGATTTGCATTTCTCTAATGACCAGTGATGATGAGCTTTTTTAAATATGTTTGTTGGCTGCACAAATGTCTTCTTTTGAGAAGTGACTGTTCATATCCTTTGCCCACTTTTTGATAGGGTTGTTTTTTTCTTGTAAATTTGTTTGAATTCCTTGTAGATTCTGAATATAAGCCATTTGTCAGATGGATAGATTTCAAAACTTTTCTCCCATTCTGTAGGTTGCCTTTTCACTCTGGTGATAGTTTATTTTGCTGTGCAGAAGCTCATTAGTTTAGTCAGTTCCCATTTGTCAATTTTGGCTTTTGTTGCTGTTGGTTTTGGTGTTTTTGTAATGAAACCTTTGACCATGCCTATGTCCTGAATGGTATTGCCTGGGTTTTCTTCTAGGGTTTTTATGGTTTAAGGTCTTACGTTTAAGCCTTTCATCCATCTTTAGTTAATTTTTGTATAAGGTGTAAGGAAGGGGTCCAATTTTAGTTTTCTGCATATGGCTAGCCAGTTTTCACAATGCCATTTATTAAATAGGGAATCCTTTCCGCATTTCTTGTTTTTGTCAGGTTTGTCAAAGAGCAGATGGTTGTGGATGTGTGGTGTTATTTCTGAGACCTCTGTTCTGTTCTATTGGTCTATATATCTGTTTTGGTACCACTTACTATGCTGTTTTGGTTACTGCAGCCTTGTAGTCTAGTTTGGAGTCAGGTAACGTGATACCTCCAGCTTTGTTCTTTTTGTTTAGGATTGTCTTGGCTGTATGGGCTCCTTTTTGATTCCATATGAAATTTTAAGTAGTTTTTTTTTTCTTCTAATTTTGTGAAGAAAGTCAGTGGTAGCTTGATGGGAATAGCATTGAACTATAAATTACTTTGGGTAGTATGGCCATTTTCATGATATTATTTTTTCGTATCCATGAGTATGGAAAGTTTTTCCATTTGATTTTGTTCTCTCTTATTTTCTTGAGCAGTGGTTTGTAGTTCTCCTTGTAAAGATCCTTCAAATCCCTTGAAAGTTGTATTCCTAGGTATTTTATTTTCTTTGTAGCAGTTGTGAATGGGAGTTCACTCATGATTTGGCTCTCTGTCTAATTTTGGTGCATAGGAATGTTTGTAATTTTTGCACATTTTTTGTGTATCCTGAGACTTGGCTGAAGTGTATTTGGGATTCTCTGAATATACAATAATGTCATCTGCAAACAGGGAGAATTTGACTTCCTCATTATCCTTTATTTCTTTCTCTTGCCTGATTGCTCTTGCCAGAACTTCCAATACTATGTTGAATAGGAGTGGTGAGAGAGGCCCTCCTTGTCTTGTGCCGGTTTTCACAGGGAATGCTTCCAGCTTTGGTCATTCAGTATGATATTGGCTATGGGTTTGTCATAAATAGCTCTTATTGTTTTGAGATACGTTCCAGCAATACCTAGTTTATTGAGAGTTTTTAGCATGAAGGGGTGTTGAATTTTATCAAAGTTTTTTTTTTAAATTATACTTTAAGTTCTAGGGTACATTTGTACAACGTGCACGTTCGTTACATATGTATACATGTGCCATGTTGTGTGCTGCAACCATTGACTCATCATTTACATTACGTTTATTTCCTAATGCTATCCCTCCCCCCTCCTCACAATAGGCCCCAGTGTGTGATGTTCCCCTTCCTGAGTCCAAGTG
>NW_012101491.1:238387-241015 GCF_000951045.1 Mandrillus leucophaeus | reverse complement strand
GATGTCTTTTCTGTTTGTTAGTTTTCCTTCTAACAGTCAGGACCCTCAGCTGCAGGTCTGTTGGAGTTTGCTGGAGGTCCACTCCAGACCCTGTTTGCCGGGGTATCAGCAGTGGAGGCTGCAGAACATCTAATATTGCTGAACAGCAAATGTTGCTGCTTGATTGTTCCTCTGGAAGCTTCGTCTCAGAGGGGTACCCAGCCATGTGAGGTGTCAGTATGCCCATACTATAAAGTGCCTCCCAGTTAGGCTACTCGGGGGTCACGGACCCACTTGAGTTGGCCATCTGTCCGTTCTCAGATCTTATACTCCGTGCTGGGAGAACCACTACTCTCTTCAAAGCTGTCAGACAGGGACTTTTAAGTGTGCAGAGGTTTCTGCTGCCTTTTGTTGGGCTATGCCCTGCCCCCAGAGGTGGAGTCTATAGAGGCAGGCAGGCCTCCTTGAGCTGAGGTGGGCTCCTCCCCCTTCAAGCTTCCAGGCAGCTTTGTTTACCTACTCAAGCCTCAGCAATGGCGGGCGACCCTCCCCTAGCCTTGCTGCTGCGTTGCAGGTCGATCTCAGACTGCCGTGCTAGCGTGGGACCCTCCGAGCCAGGCATGGGATATAATCTCCTGGTGTGCCATTTGCTAAGACCATTGGAAAAGCACAGTATTCCGCGGGAGTGACCCGATTTTCCAGGTGCCATCCATCACTGCTTTCCTTGACTAGGAATGGGAATTCCCTTACCCGGGGTAGGTGGTGCCTAGCCCTGCTTTGGCTCACGTTGGGTGGGCTGCACCCACTGTCCTGCCCCCACTGTCTGACAAGCCCCCGTGATATGAACCCGGTACCTCAGTTGGAAATGCAGAAATCACCCATCTTCTGTGTTGCTCACCCTGGGAGCTGTAGATTGGAGCTGTTCCTATTCAGCCATCTTGGAACCGCCCCCTCTTTAATTCTTTAGATGTGATTTTCTCTAGTTCTTTGGACAGATTTATAATAGCTGATTTAAAGTCACCTACTAAATTTAGTATTCATCTAAAGATCTTGCCTACAACAATCACTACTTTGATGTTGTAATGATTGATTTTCTATAAAAGAATTTCCTCTTTATTAATTGAAGTTTTTCTGTTAGGAATAGCTGATCTCTTCTCTCATTCATTCGTTTATTCATCCAATTTTGTGTTTATATCAGTATGGACTTATGGATACTTATCTTATTATTTATGTTGTAATCCATTAGTTGCAGTATTTTAAATATTTTAACTTTTATTTTAGATTCAGGAGTAGTGCAGGTTGTTTACAAGGGGAACTCATAATTTGGAGGTTTCATGTACACATTATTTTGTCACTCAAGTACTAAGCATAGCCTCAACACTTTTTTCTTCTGAACCTCTTCCTCATCTTAGTCTCCTCCTTCAAGTTGGCTCCAATATTTGTTGTTCCTCTCTTTTTATCCATGTGTTCTCATTATTTAGCTTCAACTTATAAGTGAGAACATGGAGTATTTTATATTCTTTTCCTGCGTTGGTTTGCTAAAGATAGTGGCCTCCAGTTCCATCCACTAGAGAAATGTAAATCAAATTTACAATATTATTTTTATTTATTTTATTCCTAGATTATTTTAGGTTTGACCATTGGTAGTTTTTTATTCCTAGATTATTTTAGGTTTGACCATTGGTAATTTCTTGGCTTCTGTGACATTTTTAACTCCTTTCTTTTTTTTTTTTTTTGATCGTGCAGCATTTATTGGACATTTATCTTTCAGCAAAGTGCAGTTACATTTTCCATTAATTTACAGTAACACAGTTTAAGTCTGGTACCCTAAATTGTTGACCCAGGTGAGATGTAATGCTAAATACTTGTTTAGGTTAAGATGCCCACAAATGTCATTATTGTCTGAGTAGTAAGTGCTGAGTAACAGCAGAAATTTAATCCACTAGCTTTAGGATAGGGTTTCTGTTATCTGCATTAGCTTTTCAGTGAAGTGAAAAAAAGATTTTTGCCTTTTGCATCATCCCACTTATTCAAACATCATTCTTTAACAGAGGTTAAAAGATATTTCATGAAGAACTATAGATGTTCTGTGCTTACAGTTTGGGGGTGAATATAAATACAAATGACATGAAGTAAATGTACTTGAAAAAATACATATGGTTTTTAATAGTTGAAAATGTTTCGGCTGGGCGTGGTGGCTCATGCCTGTAATCCCAGAACTTTGGGAGGCTGAGGTGGGTGGATCACCTGAGGTCAGGATTTCGAGACCAGCCAGACCAACATGGCGAGACTCCGTCTGTACTAAAAATACAAAATTAGCCGGGCATGGTGGTGCATGCCTGTAATCCCAGCTACTCAGGAGGCTGAGACAGGAGAATGGCTTGAACCCAGGAGGCAGAGGTTGCTGTCAGCTGAGATCGCACCATTGCATTCCAGTCTGGGCAACAAGAGTGCAACTCCTTCTCAAAAAAAAAAAAAAAAAAAGTTTTAATTTTTGTGGAAGTCAAGATTAGGAAAATATTAATGTGCTAATATGTGTGGCGAAGTAAACTATCACTGTTTGTACAAGTTGGCATTTTAGGACATTAACACTAAGAAAATAGAGATTTTCATATTAGTAGCCTCTCTCATGCTCCCAAATAGGTTATT
>NW_012101491.1:232880-233307 GCF_000951045.1 Mandrillus leucophaeus | reverse complement strand
TTTTATTTCACTGAGCAGTGGTTTGTAGTTCTCCTTGAAGAGGTCCTTTACATCCCTTGTAAGTTGGATTCCTAGGTATTTTATTCTCTTCGAAGGTATTGTGAATGGGAGTTCATTCATGATTTGGCTCTCTGTTTGTCTGTTACTAGTGTCTAAGAATGCTTGTGATTTTTACACATTAATTTTGTATCCTGAGACTCTGTTGAAGTTGCTTGTCAGCTTAGCGAGATTTTGAGCTGAGACGATGGGTTTTTCTAAATATACAATCATGTCATCTACGAACAGGGACAGTTTCACTTCTTTTCCTAACTGAACACCCTTTATTTCTTTCTCTTGCCTGATTGCCGTAGCCAGAGCTTCCAACGCTATGTTGAATAAGAGTGGTGAGAGAGGGCATCCTTGTCTTGTGCCAGTTTTCAAAGGGAAT
>NW_012101491.1:229605-232039 GCF_000951045.1 Mandrillus leucophaeus | reverse complement strand
TTTTTGTGTCTCTATCTCCTTCAGTTCTGCTCTGATCTTAGTTATTTCTTGCCTTCTGCTAGCTTTTGAATGTGTTTGCTCTTCCTTCTCTAGTTCTGTTAATTGTGATGTTAGGATGTCAATTTTAGATCTTTCCTGCTTTCTCTGTGGGCATTTAGTGCTGTAAATTTCCCTCTACACTTTGCTTTAAATGTGTCCCAGAGATTCTGGTATGTTGTATCTTTGTTCTCATTGGTTTCAAAGAAAATATTTATTTCTGCCTTCATTTCGTTATGTACCCAGCAGTCATTCAGGAGCAGGTTATTCAGTTTCCATGTAATTGAGCGGTTTCGATTGAGTTTCTTAATCCTGAGTTCTAGTTTGATTGCACTGTGGTCTGAGAAACAGTTTGTTATAATTTCTGTTCTTGTACATTTGCTGAGGAGTGCTTTACTTTCAACTATGTTGTCAATTTTGGAATAAGTGCGATGTCGTGCTGAGAAGAATGTATATTCTGTTGATTTTGGGTGGAGAGTTCTGTACATGTCTATTAGCTCCACTTGGTGCAGAGTTGAGTTCAATCCGTGGATATCCTTGTTAACTTTCTGTCTCATGATCTGTCTAATGTTCACAGAGGGGATCAAATGTTTTTTCTGTATCTATTGAGAGAATCTCGTGTTTTTTGTCATTGGTTCTGTTTATGTGACGGATTATGTTTATTGATTTGCATATGTTGAACCAGCCTTGCATCTCATGAATGAAACCCGCTTGATCATGGTGGATAAGTTTTTTGATGTGCTGCTGGAATCGTTTTGCCAGTATTTCATTGAGGATTTTCATGTTGATATTCATCAGAAATATTGGCCTGAAATTGTCTTTTTTTTTTGCTGTGTCTCTGCCAGGTTTTGGTATCAGGATGATTCTAGCCTCATAAAATTAGTTAAGGTGTGTAGTCCCTCTTTTTCTATTCGTCGAAATAGTTTCAGAAGTAAAGGTACCAGCTCCTCTTTGTACCTCTGGTAGAATTTGGCTGTGAATCCGTCTGCTCCTGGGTTTTGTTGTTGTTGTTGTTTTTGGTAGGCTATTAATTACTGCCTCAATTTCAGAAATTGTTATTGTTCTATTTAGGGATGCGACTTCTTCCTGATTTGTTCTTGGGAGGGTGTATGTGTACAGGAATTTCTTCTAGATTTTCTAGTTTATTTTCATAGAGGTGTTTATAATATTCTCTGATGGTAGTTTGTATTTCTGTGGATCAATGATGATATCCCCTTTATTATTTTTTCATTGTATCTATTTGATTCTTCTCTCTTTTCTTCTTTATTAGTCTGGCCAGTAGTCTATCTTTTTCTGTTAGTCTTTTCAAAACAGCAGCTCTTGGATTCACTGATTTTTTGAAGGGGTTTTTCGTATCTCTATCTCTTTCAGTTCCAGTCTGATCTTAGTTATTTCTTGTTTTCTGCTAGCTTTTGAATTTGTTTGCTCTTGCTTCTCTAGCCCTTTTTAGTTATGATGTTATGGTGTTGATTGTATATCTTTCCCAGTTTCACCTGTGGGCACTTAGTGCTATAAATTTCCCTCTAAACACTGCTTAACTGTGTCCCAGAGATTGTGGTATGTTGTGTCTTATTCTCATTGGTTTCAGAAACTTATTTATTTCTGCTTTAATTTTGTATTTTACCCAGTAATCATTAAGGATCAGGTTGTTCAGTTTCCATGTAGTTGCGTGGTTTTGTGTGAGTTTCTTAATCCTGAGTTCTAATTTTATTGTACTGTGGTTTGAGAGACTGTTTGTTATGATTTCTGTTCTTTTGCATTTAGTGAGGAGTGTTTTAGTTCCAATTGTGTGGTCAATTTTAGAATAAGTGTCATATGTTTCTGAGAAGAATGTATATTCTGTTGATTTGGGGTGTAGAATTCTGTAGATGTCTATTAGGTCTGCTTGGTCTGGACCTGAGCTTAAGTCCTGAATAACCTTGTTAACTTTTTGTCTCTTTGATCTGTCTAATGTCGACAGTGGGGCATTAAAGCCTCCCACTATTATTGTGTGGGAGTGTAAGTCTCCGAGTTTATAGTATTCTCTGATGATTGTATTTCTGCGGGGTCAGTGATGATATCCCCTTTATTAATTTTTTATTGTGTCTATTTGATTCTTTTCTCCTTTCTTCTTTATTAGTCTGGCTATTGATACTTGTATATGAATAAAGTTCTCATGCTGTGTTTTTCAGCTCCATCAGGTCATTTATGTTCTTCTTTAAACTGACTATTCTAGTTATTCTAGTTAGCAATTCCTCTAACCGTTTTTCAAGGTTGCTTTATGAATCTGGGTGCTCCTGTATTGGGTGCACATATATTTAGGATAGTTTGCTGTTCTTGTTGCATTGATCCCTTTACCATTGTGTTGCCATTCTTTTTCTTTTCTTTTCTTTTCTTTTCTTTTCTTTTCTTTTCTTTT
>NW_012101491.1:190274-229555 GCF_000951045.1 Mandrillus leucophaeus | reverse complement strand
GCCTCCCGGGTTCATGCCATTCTCCTGCCTCAGCCTCCCAAGTAGCTGGGACTACAGGCGCCTGCCGCCATGCCCGGCTACCTTTTCCATTTTTCGTAGAGATGGGGTTTCACCGTGTTAGCCAGGATGGTCTCGATCTCCTGACCTCGTGGTCCACGTGCCTCAGCCTCCCAAAGTGCTGGGATTATAGGCGTGAGCCACCACGCCCGGCTGCCATTCTTTTTCTTTTTGATTTTTATTGCTTTAAATTCTGTTTTGTCAGAGACTATCATTGCAACCCCTGCTTTGTTTTTGCTTTCCATTTTCTTGGGAAATATTCCTCCATTCCTTGATTTTGAGCCTATCTGTGTCTTTGCACTTGAGATGGGTCTACTGAATACAGCACACCAATGGGTCTTGACACTTTATCCAATTTGCCAGCCTGTGTCTTTTAATTGGGGCATTTAGCCTGTTTACATTTAAAGTTAATATTGCTATGTGTGAATTTGATCCTGTCATTATGATGCTAGCTGGTAATTTTGCCCATTAGTTTTTGCAATTTCTTCATAGTGTTGATGGTCTTTAAAATTTGTTATGTGTTTGCAGTGGCTAGTACTTGTTTATCCTTCCATATCTAGTGCTTCCTTTGGGAGCTCTTGGAAGGCATGCCTGGCGATGACAAAAACCTCTCAGCATTTGCTTGTCTGTAAAGGATTTTATTTCTTTTTCGCTCATGAAGCTTAGTTAGGCTGGATATGAAATTCTGGGTTGAATATTATTTTCTTGAAGAATGTTGAATGTTGGCCCCCACTCTCTTCTGGCTTGTAGAGTTTCTGTAGAGAGATCCGCTGTTAGTCTGATGGGCTTCTCTTTGTGGGTAATCTGACCTTTCTCTTTGGCTGCCCTTAACATTTTTTCCTTCATTTCAACCTTGGTGAATCTGACAATTATGTGTCTTGGAGTTACTCTTCTCATGGTGTATCTTCGTGGTGTTCTCTGTATTTCCTGAATTTGAATCTTGGCCTGTCTTGCTAGTTTGGGGAAGTTCTCTTGGATAATATTCTGAAGAGTGTTTTCCAATTAGGTTCCATTCTCCCCATCACTTTCATGTACACATAGGTTTGGTCTTTTCACATAGTCCCATATTTCTTTGGAGGCTCTGTTCGTTCCTTTTCATTCTTTTTCTCTAATCTTGTCTTCTTGCTTTATTGTATTAAGCTGATCTTCAATCTCTGATGTCCTTTCTTCCACTTGATTGATTTGACTATTGATACCTGTGTATGAACGAAGTTCTCATGCTGTGTTTTTCAGCTCCATCAGGTCATTTATGTTCTTCTTTATACTGGTTATTCTAGTTAGCAATTCTTCTAACCTTTTTTCAAGGTTCTTAGCTTCCTTGCATTGGGTTAGAACATGCTCCTTTAGCTTGCAGGAGTTTGTTATTGCCCACCTTCTGAAGCCTAAATTCTGTCAATTTGTCAAACTCATTCTCTGTTCAGTTTTGTTGTCTTGCTGGCAAGGAATTGTGATCCTTTGGAGGAGAAGAGGCATTCTGGTGTTTGGAATTTTCAGCCTGTTTTTCACTGTTTTTTCCTCATCTTTGTGGATTTATCTACTAGTGATCTTTGATTTTGATGACCTTCGGTTGGGTTTTTTTTGTGTGTGTGTGTACATGCTCTTTCTTGATGCTGTTGCTATTCCTTTCTGTTTGTTAGTTTTTTTTCTAACAGTCAGGCCCCTCTTCTGCATGTCTGATAGAGTATTCTGGGGGTCTGCTCCAGACCCTGTGTGCCTGGGTATCACCAGTGGAGGCTGCATAACAGCAAAGATTGCTGCCTGTTCCTTCCTCTGGAAGCTTCCTCCCAGAGGGGCACCTGCCAAATGCCAGTTGGAGCTCTCCTGTATGAGATGTCTGTCAACCCCTGTTGTGAGGTGTCTCCCAGTCAGGAGGCATAGGGGTCAGGGACCCACTTGAGGAGGCAGTGTGTCCCTTAGCAGAGCTCGAGTGCTGTGCAGGGAGATCTGCTCTCTTCAGAGCCAGCAGGCAGAAACGTTTATGTCTGCTGAAGCTGAGCCCACAGCCGCCCCTTCCCCCAGGTGCTCTGTCCCAGGGAGATGGGAGTTTTGTCTAGAAGCCCCTGACTGTGACTCTTGCCTTTTTTTCAGAGATGCCCTTCCCAGAGAGGGAGAATCTAGAGAGGCAGTCTGGCCACAGTGGCTTTGCTGAGTTGTGGTGGGTTCTGCCCCGGTCAAACTTCCTGGAGTCTTTGTTTACAGTATGAGGGAAAAACCACCTACTAAAGCCTCAGTAATGGTGGACGACCCTCCCCCCACCACGTTCTAGCTTCCCAGGTTGACTTCAGACTGCTGTGCTGGCAGCAAGAATTTCAAACCAGTGGATCTTAGCTTGCTGGGCTTCGTGGGGGTTTGGATCCACTGAGCTAGACCACTTGGTTCCCTGTCTTCAGTCCCCTTTCTAGGGGAGTGAATGGTCTTGTCTCCCTGGCGTTCCAGGCACCACTTGGATATGAAAAAGAACTCTTGCAGCTAGCTTGGTATCTGCCCAAACAGCTGCCCAGTTTTGTGCTTGAAACCCAGGGCCCTGGTGGTGTAGGCATCTGAGGGAATCTCCTGGTCTTCGAGTTGCGAAGACTGTGGGAAAAGTGTTGTAACTGGACTGGAATGCACCATTCGTCAGGGCACGGTGCCTCATGACTTCCCTTGGCCAGGGGAGGGAGTTCCCCTACCCCTTGCACTTCCTGGGTGAGGCATTGCACCACCCTGTCTTGGCCTGCCCTCCGTGGGCTGCACCCACTATCTAACCAGTCCCAATGAGATGAGCCGGTTTCCTCAGTTGGAAATGCAGAAATCACCTGCCTTCTGTATTGATCTGGCTGAGACCTGCAGACCGGAGATGTTCTTATTCGGCCATCTTGCCGGCCACCTTGGTAACTGCATCTTTATAGACTTTAATTCTTTTCTTTACCTTTTCTGTAATCTTTCTTTTCTAGTACTTCCTTATTTTGTGGCATGACAGAGACTTTAGGACCGTCTTGTAATTTCCTTGCCCTAACCTAGAATCAACAATTTTGTCAAGTGATCCTGGGTCATTTTATTATAAAGTGGTATCTAGAAGCCCAGATCTGGTTTTTAGATGTGCCTGTTTCTACTGGGTGTTCTTGCTTTTTGCTCTCCAACAGGAAAGAGCTATGGAATACATGCATGAATTATTTTTTTATTTTATTTTTGTTTTTGAGACAGAGTCTCACTCTGTTGCCCAGGCTGGAGTGCAGTGACATGATATTGGCTCACTGCAACCTCTGCCTCCTGTGTTCAAGAAATTCTCCTACCTCAGCCTCCCAAGTAGCTGGAACTGCAGGCGCACACCACCATGCCTGGCTAATTTTTTGTATTTTAGTAGAGATGGGGTTTCACTGTGTTGCCCAGGCTGGTCTTGAACTCCTGAACTCAGGCAATCCACCTGTCTCGGCCTCCCAAAGTACTGGGATTATAGGCATGAGCCACCATGCCCATCCATACACACTTGCATTCTAATCCATGTGTACATCTATATTAGTGTCCTATTGTTGCTGTATCAGCACAAACTTTGTGCCTTAAATCAACGAAAAGTTGTTTTCTTACATGTTTGGAGGTCAGAAATCCAAAATAGTGTGAGTTCCTTTTGGAGATGCTGTGAAAGCATCCATTTCCTTCCCTTTTCCAGTAACTAGAGCCTGCACACATTTCTGAGCTCATAGTATGCCCTGCATCTCTCTGATCTTTGCTTCTCTCTCATCACATTTCCTCCTGGCATTATGACCCACATGCCGTTATAAGGGCCCTTGAGATTATATTGGACTCAAGTGGTTAATCCAGGATGATTTCTCCATCGCAACATCCTTAATCACATTCTTTTTAGCCATCTAAGGTAACCTTTTCACAAGGTCCTTGGATTGGGACATGGACATCTTTTTGAGAAAGGAGCTTTATTGAGTATTCGACAACACTCATCTTTATATTTAGTTTTGTGTCTATTTCTGTATACTAAAATAGTCATGAGTTCAAACTAATGTTTCCAACTCCAATTCAACACTGCAAGGGAGAAATTAGTCAGTTCTCATGCTGTGTATTAGTCAGTTCTCATACTGCTATAAAGACAAATTCGATACTGGGTAATTTATAAAGGAAAGAGGTTTAATTGACTCACAGTTCCACAGGGCTGAGGCGGCCTCAGGAGACTTACAATCATGATGGAAGGGGAAGCAAAGATGTCCTTCTTCACATGGTGGCAAGAAGGAGAAGAATGCCTGCCCAGTGAAAGGGGATGCCCATTATAAAACCATCAGATCTCATGAGAACTAACTCATTTTCATGAGAACGAGATTGGGGAAATTGCCTCCATGATTCAATTAACTCCACCTGGTCCCTCCCATGACATGTGGGGATTGTGGCAACTACAATTCAAAATGAGATTTGGGTGGGGGCACAGCCAAATCATGTCAATGTGTAATTTCTTTTTCTGACATTAAGAAATCTGGTTATCATTAACTATAATGTATTTACTTGTATATTTGTATGTATGTTAAGTTGTTTCAAAATTGGTAAAACTTACACCTCTGAAAGATAAATTTAACCAACCAGAGAGTACAGCATTTGTGTATAGTTCTTTTATCTTCAGCTTTACAGTATCTGTAAAACATGCCTTTAAAAAGTCTTTAGGCCAGCTTCCTTATTCTCCCTTAAATGTGGTAAACTTATACATTTGTAATACATTTAGATTCACTTATTATAGTCTGTGTGTCATTCAAGGTTCTACAATATCCTGATTGCTTTTGTTTATTTTTAACTTACAGTTTTTGCTTTCTGCTGTGTTCAGTCCTAGGGGTTTTGATAAATAGATTTATATATCTTCTACCGCAATATGATATAGTAGAGTTTCATCATCCTACAAATTCTCCTTGACATTTGTCTCCTTGACATTCAGACGCCCTCCCCCAATCCTTGTCTACCAATGGTCTCTTTCCTTTTTCACTATAGTTTTGTCTTTTTCAGAATGTCGTTTGGATGGAATCATACAGTGTTTAGCCTTTTTATCTAGCTTCATAGCAAATGCATTTAAGATTCATCACATGTTGTATGAGTCAATCTAAATATTAGCCCATCATACAGATATACTACATTTTGCTTATCTATTCATCTGTCGAAGGACATCTGGAATTTGTCAAGTTTTTGGCAATTATGAATAAAACTACTATAATCATTCGTGTACAGGTTTTTGTGTGAATGTATGCTTTCAAATCACTTCGATAATGACCTAAAATGAGACTGCTGGCTCATATGGTAAATGTATTTCTAAATTTATTAGTTACTGCCAAACTGTATGGTATTGTCTTTTATCACTTATTTCTCCATTTTTTTTTTTTGTTTATAGAAACATAAATGATTTTTTGTATGTTGACTTTATTCTGGGACCTTGCTAAATTTACTTGTTATATCTAATAGTTTTTATAGATCTCTTTGATTTTTCTCTGTACACAATCATGTCCTCTGTGAATAACAAGTCATTACTAAGAGAATGCCAGCAGCCCTTACTCATCTCTAGAAGAAAAATATTCTTATATTATATTTTTCAAGGTTCTCCAGAGAGACAGAACTAATCGAATATTCATTCTGTCTCTTGTATTATTCATTCCTGAAGAGTCTGGACCATTCATAGTCTTGTCTGGATTGGGTTGTTGTAATTTTCCATTGACCTTATTTATGGGCCATATCATCCATGACATTTGTGTGTGTGTGTGTGTATACATATATATGTACATATATATATATATGTACATACAATATATTGAGAGCGAATTTATTAGGAAAATTGGATCACATGGTTGTGGAGACTGAGTCCCATGAAAGGCCATCTGCAAGCTGGAGACCCTGGGGTGCTGGTAGTGTAACTCAGTCCAAGTCTGAAGATCTCAGAACCAAGGAAACTGATGGTGCAATTCTCAGTCCAAGGCCAAAAGCCTGAGATCACAGAGGGGCACTGGAATAAGTCTTGGAGTCCAAAGACCAGGGAGCCTGGAAAAGAACAGTATCCCAGATTCAGCAAATAGATTGACATATTCACCTTTTCTCTCTTGTAGTTATCTCTGGCCCACCAACACATTGGATGATGCCTTCCCACATTGATGGTGGATATTCCCCACTTCAGACTCACATACTCATCTCTGGAAACGCCATCAAAGACAAGCCCAAATATAATATTTTATCAGGTTATTAGGTATTCCTCAGTCCTGTCAAGTTGACATCTAAAATTAACTATCACCAGCCCACTCACTGTCAACTTGGCACCCATATACATCTCCTTAAACCATATTTAATCTGTAAGTAACACTATAACAAGGTAATAATTCCACTTAACATGATACACCAATTTTACACACAAGCAAAATACATTAGCCCTTTTCTCAGAAGAAAAGGTAAAGTTTTTTTGGTGATGTTTATTCTTCTCCTTATGTACTATGACTTGAGTACTATTATGTAAAATTAACAATACTTATATACTGATATAAATTCAGTCAATCTTATATTACATGATAAGAGAAGAGTGAAAACAAAGATATTACATAATATATGTATATATACACACAGACATATTCTTAACAAAATAGGAAATAAATTCGTATAACAATTAGTCTTCATTTTTGTAACTGGTTACATGGCCCTAGCTGGTGTTTGTAACTACTTTCTTATACTATATATTTAGTACCCGCTTTGCCTTCCGGAAGTACCTTAGCTGGTGGTGGTTCTTTATCTAGTGAGGTGACCCAAATCTTTATTCCTGAAGTCTGACCATTAGTAATCTTGCCTAAATTGGGTTGTTGTAATTTTCTATTGACCTTTATTACAGGCCGTAGTAGTACTAAGAGATGCCCTAAGGGATCTTCTGTATTCCAAACATCTCCTTAACTCCATTGTGAAGTGGCGGTACAATTTCCCCTTGGTAGTCTGGATCAATCACCCCAGCAAACTGTGTAACTCATTTCTTATCCTATTATCTCAGAAGCATGAGAAGCCCGAAGTGGCTGAGCGGCAGCTTGAATGTGCAGTTCAATTGAATTATTGTTGTGTCTCATAGAGGAAGCATTCTTCTCTTTGGAATTAAGATACCTAGAGCCAGGAGAGCATAAAGTCACAGAAACAGGAAGCAAAAGTTTTGCTAGCAGGTCACTAGGGATAATAAATAGTGAGTGATGTCACTCCCATTTTCACCTCTTAATTTCTGGATCCATGAATCCTGGCCATGTGAGGAATAGTAGCATACACTGGGCACTGATTTAGAGCATATAAGGCCTTCTGGAGAACCTTTCCCCAGCCCTGCAAGATACTGTCACTTAGCTGGTGCTGTAATTTTGAATTCAAAAGACTCTTCCACCATTCAATTAAACGAGCTTTTTCAGTATGATGAGGAGTATGGAAATACCAGTGAATTCCATGAGCATGACCCCACTGCCATACTCCTTTGGCTATGGAGTGAGTTCCTTTGTCAGAAGCAATGCTGTGTGGAACACCATCATGGTAAATAAGACATCCTATGAGTCCACATATGGTAGTTTTGGCAGAAGAATTGTGTGCAGGGAAAGCAAATCCATATCTACAGTATCTATTCCTTTAATGACCAAACACTTATATTTATTGAGTGGTCCAATATAATCAGTCTGCCACCAGGTAGCTTGCTGATTATCCCAGGAAATGATCATCTAAGACGTTGATCTCTGCTGCTGTCAGATTGGGCACCCAGCAGTGACCATAGCCAGGCTGGCTTTTGTGACTGGAAGTCCATGTTGCTGAGTCCCTGCATAATCTCTCCCATCACACCATTGCCACTTTGTTCATGAACCCACTGAGCAATGATGGGGTGGCTGAGGAAAGAGGTTGACTAGTATCCACAGAGTAGGTCATTCTATCCACCTGATTATCAAAGTCCTCCTCTGCTGAGGTCATTCTTTAGTGTGCATTCACATGGGACAAAAATATCTTCATATACTTTGCCCACTCAGAGTTTTATTCACATACCTCTTTTCCAAATTCTTTGTCACCAATTTTTCAATCATGTTCTTTCCAAGTCTTTGACCATTTGGCCAAATCATTGGCTACAGCCCGTGAATTAGTATATAATCACACATTTGGCATTTCTACTTTCAAGCTAAGTGCACATTCAGGTGCACTGCCTAAATTACTGCTCACTGAGAAGATTTCCCTTTACCATTGCCATTGCAGGTTGTCGCAGAAAGTGACTATGCTGCTACAGCTCTCCACTTTTGGGTGGTGCCTACATATCATGCAGAACCATCTGTAAACCAGGTCCTAGTCCTTTCTTTCTGTGTCAGTTGATTATAGGGTACTTCCCATGAGGCCATCAGTGCAGGCTGAGAGAGAGGTGGTGTAGCAGGAGAAGGAACCATGGGTTTTTGGCGCCAATTCTTCATATAACTTGTGTCTTCAGGATCTTCTTGGGCCTCATCACATATATACGACTTCCATTTGATGATGGAGTACTGCTGTGCCTACCCAACTCTATGATTTTGTGGGTAAAGTAACACGCAGTTCAAGATGGGAAACTCAGGTCACATGGTAACTTGGTGGTCCATAGCCAAGCATTCAGTTTCTACTAAGACCAAGTAACAGGCCAAAAGCTATCTCTCAAAAGATTAGTATTTATCTGCAGATAATGACAGGGTCTTGCTCAAAAATCTCAGGGGGCTTTACTCTGATACACCTGTAAAGGCTTGCCAAAGACTCCAAACAGCATTTATATCTGTCATTGACACCTCAAGTACCATTGGATTTTTTGAATCTTAAAGCCCAAGGGGCAGAACAGCTTGCACAGCAGCCTGGACCTGTTGCAGAGCACTATGTTCTAAGTCCCACTCAAAACTAGCAGCTTTTCAGGTGTCTCAGTAGATGGGACAGAGTAATACACTCACATAAGGAATATGTTTTGTCCAAAATCTAAATAGGCCCACTAGATGTTGTGCCTCTTTCTTGGTTGTAGGAGGGACCAGATGTAACAATGTATCCTTCTCTTTAAAAAGGATATTACCACACCATTGGACCCTTAGAAGTTTCACTAAGGTAGAAGCCCCCTGAATTTTAGTTAGATTTATTTTCCATTCACATGCAAATATTTTAGCAATAAATTCAGAGTGGCTTCTACTTCATGTTCACTAGGTCCGGTCAGCAAAATGTCATCAATATAACACAGCAGTGTGATATATTGTCAGGGGAAAAAGGCAATCAAGATATCTACAAACTAAACTGTGACACCGGACTGGAGATAAGGTAAGACAATGAAGACGTATTGCTGGCCTTGACAGCTGAAAGTAAATTACTTCTGGTGGGTCTTACGGGCAGGGATCAGTAAAAAGGTTTTTGCCAGATCACTAGCTACATACCAAGTACCAGAAAAATGTGTTAATTTGCTCAAGAAATGAAACCACATCTGGTACAGCAGCTGCAATTGGAGTCACCCCACTTGGTTAAGCTTACAGTAACACACTGTCCTTCTCCAGGATTCATCTGTCTTCTACACAGGCCAAAAAGGAGAGTTGAATGGAGATGTGGTGGGAATCACCACCCCTGCATCATTGAAGTCCTTGATGGTGACATCAATCTCTGCATTGCCTCCAGGATTGCAGTATTGTTTTTGCTGTACTATTTTCCTAGATAGAACCAACTCTAGTGGTTTACATTTAGCCATTTGCACTTAATAGTCCTGACTACACAGGTTAAAAACTCAGCGTGGAGATTCTGCCAGTTGCTAAATATGTATATTCCAGTTATGCATTCTGGAACTGAAGAAATGATCACAGAATGAATTCAGAAACCCACTAGACCCACTGTGAGTGGCATCTGAGCTAAAACTGCATTAATCACCTAACCTCTGTAAAGCCCTACTGTAACTGGAGGGTCACAGTGATGTTTGGATCTCATGTAATCAGCATCAGTTCAGAGCCAGTGTTCACTAGTCCCTGAAAAGTATTATTCTTCCTTTTTCTCCACTGCAGTTACCCAGGCAAAGCACCATAGGTCCCTTTGAAGAAAAATCGGATAAAAATAAATGGTACAGATTTTTAGTAGTGTACTGGTGTCCTTCCTGGAGGGGACCTGGTCTCCCTTTCATTCAAGGTTTTCTAGGTCTGTAAACTGGCTCAAGTCTGGGAATTAATTTAGGACCCATCATTCTCTGCTTTTATTACTTGGGTTAGACTTTAATTTACTTGACTTGAAAGCTTTCTACTTATATAAAGTAAAAATTTAACAGTTTTCTATCTGTCCACTTCTAGGAACACCATGTTTAACTAGCCAATACCATAGATCCATGAAAATCAGACTCTTCTGGTTGTTGTTTTGCCTTTGCTGTCTATTATGGTAACTATGCATACCTTACCTTTGAGAGCTGAGTGCCACAACATGGCCTCTTCCACCCCAAGATCGAATTATTCCTATTACATTTAAGTTTTTTAAATGGTTGACTGAGGATCCCATGGTAAGGTCCAGCTTACAAAGAAGTGAAATCATGGAGCACTTCAGGGATACTGGGGATCCCCTCACAAATCTGTTTCACAAGGTATTGGTGAAAGGTATGTCTTCTGAACTTTCCTGGTGTAGGTTAGTAGATTTTATGTGACAAATTTACTCTAGTATTCCAGTATCCCTACAGCTTTGAGTTTTATATGTACATATTATTATATATTATTTATTACATATATGTATTATATATATATTACATATAGTTTTGAGTTTTACATTTAAGTCTTTAATCCTTGAGTTAATTATTGTACATGGTGTAAATAAGGGATCCAGTGTCAATTTTCTTTATATGGCTTGCCAGTTCTTCCAGCACTATTTATTAAATAGAAAAAATATTCCCCATTGCTTGTTTTTGTTGGGTTTGTCAAAGATCAGATAGTTGTAGGTGTGGAGTCTTATTTCTGGGTCTATGTGTCTGTTCTTATACAAGTACCATGCTGTTTTGTTCGCTGTAGCCCTGTAGCATAGTTTAAAGTTGGATAGTGTGACACCTTCAGCTTTGTTCTTTTTGCAGAAAACAAAGGCATACTACGACGTTGGTTGGTGGCTCCTAGGATTGCCTTGGCTATTTGGGCTTTGTTTTTTTTTTGGTTCCATATGAATTTTAAAATAGTTTTCTCTAGTTCTGTGAAGAATGTCAGTGGTAATTTAATGGGAATAACATTGAATTTATGAATTGCTTTGGGCAGTATGGCCATTTTAACAATATTGATTCTTCCTAACCATAAGCATGGAACGTTTTTCCATTTGCTCGTGTCATCTCTGATTTTTGTAAGAAGTGGTTTGTAATTCTTTTTGTAGGAGCTCATGATTTTCTTTCATCACTTTGTCCAGTGATACTAGGAGCAACCAACTATTATTATATTTCTTTCTTTTCTGCAAATGTTAAAAGGTATCATGTGTAGAGTCACTAATTTTGTGCCTCTTATAAACAGTGAATTAGTAGTACCAAATGGATTTATTTTGCATATCTCTATAAACAGTTTATACCATGGGCTATCATTGCATTCTGTACTATTATAAATAGAGGCCTTAGTATTTTTAAATCTAATCAGATTAGCGCCACTTCCAGATACCCAAAACCAATGAAAGAAAATGAATCTTTAAAAGTTTGTTTCTCTAGAGCCACTCCTAGTACCTAAGTCTGTGTTAAGGCTTTCCAGAAAGGCAGAACCAATGGGATATAGACAGACAGCTATAAATAAATAGATATATTAGATAGATAGATACATGCGAGGTTTTATTAGGGAAATTGGCTCATATGATTATGGAGCTGGAGAAATTCCATGACAGGCCATCTGCAAGTTGGAGATCCTGAAATGCTGTAGTGTGGCTTAGTCCAAGTCTGAAGGCCTCAGAACCATGAAAGCTGGTGGTGTCACTCTCAATCTGATGCCAATGGCCTGAGAACCCATGGGGCCACTGGTGTAAGTCCTGGAGTCCTAAGGCCAGCAAGCGTGAAGTTGTCCAATGATAGAAGAGGAAGAGTGTATTCTAGCTCGAGAAGACAGACATATTTACCACTTCTCAGTTTTTGTTATTTCAGGATCCCCAGCAGATTGGATGGTGCCCTCTTACATTGAGTGTGGATGTTCCTTACCTAGTCTACTCAATTCACAGGTTAATCTCCTCTGAAAACACTCTCACAGACACACTGTGAAATATGTTTTACCAGGTTTCTAAGTATTTATCAATCCAGCCAAGTTAACACCTAAAATTAATTATCATGGATATGAATGATGAAAACTGTTAAAACTTGAATGTTGTTTTGCAGTTTTTATCTAATTTAAAATACATGTTTAATATAATTCCACAGAAGATATTAATTTTTAAATGCTTTCTCTACATTAGAAACACTTTCAGCCCTTACCTTAGCTTGATAATGTTAATTTAAAGGGATTTAGATTAACAGCCACTACAGGGATTGATACTTTCTAAGAAATATCTTGGGATGCTAATGAGCTATGATGGTTAATACTGAGCGTCAACTTGATTGGATTGAAGGATGCAAAGTATTGATCCTGAGTATGTCTGTGAGGGTGTTGCCAGAGGAGATTAACATTTAAGTCAGTGGGCTGGGAAAGGCAGACCCACCCTTAATCTCGGTGGGTACCATCTAATCAGCTGCCAATGCAGCTAGAAGATAAAGCAGGCAGGAACATGTGAAAAGACTAGACTGGCCTAGCCTCACAGCTTACATTTTTCTTCCATGCTGGATGCTTCCTGCCCTCAAACACTGGACTCCAAGTTCCTTAGTTTTGGGGCTTGGACTGGCTCTCCTTGCTCCTCAGCTTGCAGATAGCCTATTGTGGGACCTTGTGATCATGTGAGTTAATACTTAAGAAACTCCCATGTATATTCTATTATATATATATTCTATTTTATATATATTCTATTATATATATATTCTGTTATATATATATTTTATATATATTATATATATACACACACATTCTATTATATGCCCATAACTAATAGTAGATATATGTATATCAGGATCCAATTATTTTATATATACATATATATCTCCTATTAGTTCTGTCCCTCTAGAGAATCCTGACTAATACAGATTTTGGTACCAGGAGTGGTTCTACAGGAACATAATATTAAGGATGGAGTTCTTTCATTGGTTTTGGGGTTTCTGGATTTGGCTGCTTAATATTATTATACCCCAAAACACTAAGAACTGTGCTTCTAATAGTATGGAAAACACTGATGGTCCTTGGCATAAAGTTTTTAGAGATTTATGCAAAATAAATTCACTTAACACTCTTGATTTACTGCTTGTGAGAGGCAAGGAGTTTAGTGATTCTGTACATAATACCTTTGACCATATGTGAAGCACCAAGGAATATAGTGAAGCTGGTTGGTTGCTCCTAAGTTCAGTGGACAAAGTGATGAAAGAAAATTATAAACTCAGGGATTCTAACTCCCAGGTTTAGAAGCAAATACTGAGCCTCAAATCTGCTGAGATTGCCTTGAGTGAGAGTCTCACCTCCTGTAGAGAATGAGCTGAAATTGTGGAAAACAGACACAAGCTCTCATCATGCAAATGGCTAACCTGCAATGAAAAATGCTTGTACAGCCTTGCCAAGTGTCTATTGTTAAAGTGAGGGCATTGATCGGAAAAGAACGAGACTCTGCCACTTGGAATGGGAACATGTGGGAGGACCTTGATGAAGCTGGGGACGCTAAATTTGTAAACTCTGATGAACCTTTTTTGCCAGAAGGAACAGCTTTCCCATCCCCAGTAGTGGGAACATCCCCTCCTTGACCCAAATGCTGCCATCAGCCTTTCCACTGTTGTCTGAGGAGATAAAACCTGTGCTGCCTGAGGCAACAGTGATGGCCTCCCTGAGGTGGTTGCCAGGCAAGATAATGCTGATTCTCCTCAGGAGCAACCTCCAATACCACTGTTTGATTCTAGACCTATAACTAGACTAAAGTCCCAGCAGGCCTGTATAGGTGAGTTTGAGAGTGTGACCCATGAGGTGGTGCACTACACTTGAAAAGAACTGCTTTATTTTTCTAGTTTAAATAAACAGAAATTTGGATAACAGTCATGGGAATGGATATTAAGGGTGAGGGATAATGGTGGAAGAAACAGAGTTGGATCAGGCTGAATTTATTGAAGGGCCCACTAAGTAGGGACTCTGCATTTAATGGTGCAGCTCGAGGAGTTAGAAAAGGTTCTAATAGTTTATATGCTTGGTTAGTTGAAATATGTATTAAAAGATGGCCCACTGTGAGTGAGCTGGAAATGCCTGATCTCCCTTGGTTAAATGTAGAGGAAGGCATCAAAAGACTTAGGGAGGGTGGAATGCTAGGGTGGATTAGTTACTTTTAACCTACTCATCCAAGTTGGGACGGTCCAGAAAATATACCATCGACCAATACCTTGCAAAATAGATTTGTGAGGATAGCACCTGCATCGTTGAAGAGCCCTGTAATTGCTCCTCTTTATATTTCAGATGTAACGGTGGGAACTACAGTCACTCAACTACAAAATTTAAATACGGTGGGAATAATTGGATCCTGACGTGGCAGGGGCAAAGTGGCAGCACTCAACCATCAAAGGCAAGGTAAGCGTAGCTATCATAATGGACACTAGAGAAAAAGCAGTGATCAGAATAGTCTGACTCATGTAGAGCTCTGGATTGGCTAATTAATCATGATGTTCCTAGAAGTGAAACTGATAGGAAGTCTATTGCATTCCTACTTAATTTATGTAAGCAGAGAACACCTAGGTAGAATGGACAAAAGACTAATTTGAATTGTAAAAACAGAGAATCATGTCTTTTCGATCAATTTCCCAACTTGAGCCAGTTTACACACCCAGAACCCGTTGAATGAAGGCAAGGCCAGGACCCCTTGAGGAAAGGCTCCACTACACAACCAACAAAATATGCTGTTAACCTTTCTCCCATCCTTCCACAAGGAGACCTCCAGCCTTTTACCAGAGTAACTGTGCTTTGGGGAAAGGGATCAGACATTTCAGGGACTACTGGACACTGGCTCTGAGCTGATGTTGATTCCAGGGGGCCCATAACGTCATTGTGGTCCTCCAGTTAAAGTATAGGCTTATGGAGGTCAGGCAATTAATGGAGTTTTAGCTCAGGTCAGACTTACAGTGGGTCCAGTGAGTCCCCAGGCTCATCTGTGGTCATTTCTCCAGTGTCAGAATGGATAATTGGCATAGACATACTTAGCAGCTGGTAGAACCCCCACATTGGCTCCTTGACTGGTAAGATGTGGGTTATTATGGTGGGAAAGGCCAAATGGAAGCCATTAGAGCTGCCTCTACCTAGAAAAATGGTAAATCAAAAACTATATTTCATCCCTGGAGGGATTGTGGAAATTAGTGCCACCATCAAGGACTTGAAAGACGCGGGGAGTCTGATTTCCACCACGTCCCCGTTCAACTCTCCTATTTGGCCTATTGTGGAGGAAAAGTTAAATATTAAATTTGAACTCAATTGAACATGGACACAAACAATGGTCAACTTCTGGAACAGATTGTGTGAGCTCCTTGAGGTGTTCATTTGGCACTGTTTCAGAGAAATCTATATTAGTTATTGAAAAACAGCAGACAATAGCAAAAATAAAGTTAACCTTTTTGTGTTCCTTCAGCCCCGTCACGAAGGGCCCTTGTGACTGGGCCTCGTACCAAACAACTTGTTACAGAAAGAGCTATGGTCCTAGACTACGCCGAAGTTTCACGAGACCTCGTCTGTGCATGGGCAAGTGTCTGACTCTGGAGCCCAGGTTGTTGCTTCCCAGTCTGGTGGTGAATCCTCCATAGTCTGGTGAGTGCAGTGTCCGACTCTGGAGCCCAGGCTGTTGCTTCCCATATATATATATATATATATATATACACACACACACACACACACACACACACACGTCTTTTCCCTTCTCTCCTGACCATTGCAATTTGCTTATTATATTAATTTGCCTATATTATTTTGCTTATTATATCATTTGCTTATTATATTATTTGCGTATTATATCTGCATTGCTGTTTACGTGAGATACAGCTTGTTTACTCTTAAAGATACTGTGTGTGTGATTTTCTCCCCTCGTGCGTTTCCCGCACAGAACACCTGTGCAGAAGACAGATGAATCTAAGAGAATGACAGTGGATTATCGTAAGCTTAACCAAGTAGTGACTCCAATTACAGCTGCTGTACCAGATGCAGCAAGTGGCTTCGTTTCTTGAGCATATTAACACATCTCCTGGTACCTGGTATGCAGTCATTGATTGGCAAATGCCTTTTTCTCCATTCCTGTCCACAAAGCCCACTAGAAGCAATTTACCTTCAACTAGCAAGGCCAGTAATATACCTTTACTCTCTTACCTCAGGGGTGTATCAACTCTCTGACTTTGTGTCATAATCTTATTTGGAGAGAACTTGATTGCTTTTTGCTTCCACAAGATATCACACTGGTTCATTACATTATGACACTATGCTGATTGTATCCAGTGAGCAGGAAGTAGCAAACACACTGGACTTATTGGTGAGACATTTGCATGCCAAAGGATGGGAAATAAATCTGACTAAAATTAAGAGACATTCTACCTCAGTGAAATTTCTAGGGGTCCAGTGGTGTGGGGCCTGTCAAGATATTCTTTCTAAGGTGAAGAATAAATTACTACATTTCGTCCCTCCTACAATCAAGAAAAAGTCATAGTGCCTAGTGGGTCTATTTGGATTTTAGAGGCAACACATTCCTTATTTGGGTGTGTTACTCTGACCTATTTACCGAGTGACCCAAAATGCTGCCAGTTTTGAGTGTGGTCCAGAACAGGAGAAGGCTCTGCAACAGGTCCAGGCTGTTGTGCAAGCTGGTCTGCCACTTGGGCCATATGACCCAGCAGATCGAATGGTGCTTGAGATGTCAGTGGCAGACAGGGATGATGTTTGGATCCACTGGCAGGCCCCAGTAAGTGAATCACAGCGGAGACCTCTGGGATTTTAAAGCAAGGTCCTGTCATCTTCTTCAGATAGCTACTCTCCTTTTGAGAGACAGCTCTTGGCCTGTTACTGGGATTTGGTGGAAACTGAATGTTTGACTATGGGCCATCAAGTCACTGTGTGACCTGAACTGCCTGTCATGAACTGAGTGCTTTCTGGCCCATCTAGGTATAAAGTGCATCATGTGCAGCAGCATTCCATCATCAAATGAAAGTAGTATATATGTGATCGGGTTCGGGAAGGTCCTGAAGGCACAAATAAGTTACATGAGGAAGCGGCTCAAATGCCGATGGTCTCCACTCCTGTAACTGTGCCTTATCTCCCCCAGACTGCACTGATGGCCTCATGGGGAGATCCCTATGATCAGTTGACAGAGGAAGACAAAAGACTAGGGCCTGATTCACATATGGTTCTGCAAGATATGCAGGCACTACCCTAAAGTGGACAACTGCAGCACTGCAGCCCCTTTCTAGGACATCCCTGAAGGACAGTGGTGAAGGGAAATCTTCCCAGTGGGCAGAACTTCAAGCAGTGCACCTGGTTGTGCAGTTTGCATGGAAGGAGCAATGGCCAGATGTGTGATTATAGAATGATTAATGGGCTGTAGCCAATGGTTTGGCTGGATGGTCAGGGACTTGGAAGGAGAATGATTGGAAAATGGGTGACAAAGAAATTTGAGGAAGAGGCATGTAAATGGACCACTCTGAATGGTCAAAAACGTTGAAGATATTTGTATCCCATGTGACTACTCACTAACGGGTGACCTCAGCAGAGGTGGATTTTAATAATAAAGTGGATAGGATGACCTGTTCTGTGGATACCACTCAGTCTCTTTTCCCCAGCCACCCTTGCCATAGCCCAACGGGCCGATGAAAAAAGTGGCCATGATGTCAGGGACGGAGGTTACACATGGGCTCAGCAACATGCACTTCCACTCATCAAGGCTGACCTGGCTACAGCCACTGCTGAGTGCCCACTTTGCCAGCAGCAGAGACCCATACTGAAACTTCTGTATGGCACTACTCCTCAGAGTGATCAGCCAGCTACCTGATGGCAGGTTGATTATATTGGACCTCTTCCATTGTGGAAAGGGCAGAGGTTTGTCCTCACTGGAATAGACACTCCAGGTATGGGTCTGCCTATCCTGCATGCAATGCTTCTGCCAAGACTACCATCTATGGACTCATGGAATGCCTTATCGATCGTCATGGTACTCCACACAGCATTGCCTCTGACCAAGACACTCACTTTATGGCTAAAGAAGTGCAGCAGTGGGCTCCTGCTCATGAAATTCACTGGCCTTACCATGTTCCCCATAATGAGACTGGATTGGTGGAATGACCTTTTGAAGTCACAATTATAATGCCAACTAGGTGACAATACTTTGCAGGGCTGGGGCAGAGTTCTCCAGAAAGCCATGTATGCTCTGAAATAGCATCCAATATATGGTGCTGTTTCTCCCACAGCCAGGATTCACGGGTCCAGGAATCAAGGGATGGAAGTGGAAGTGGCACGACTCACCATCATTCCTAGTGATCTACTAGCAAAATTTTTGCTTCCTATTCCTGTGACATTACTTTCTGCTGGCCTAGAGGTCTTAGTTCCAGAGGGAGGAAGGCTACCACTAGGAGACATAATTATTCCATTAAACTGGAAGTTAAGATTGCCACATGGACACTTTGGGCTCCTCCTGCTTTTAAGTCAACAGGCCCAGAAGGGAGTTAAAGTGTTGGCTGGGGTGATTGACCCAGATTATCAAGATGAAATCAGTCTACTATTCCACAACAGAGGTAAAAAAAGAGTATGAGTGGAATACAGGAGATTCAGTAGGGTGTTTTTTAGTATTACCATGCCCTGTGACTAAGGTCAATGGGAAAATACAACAGCCCAATCCAAGCACAAATACAAATGGCCCATACCCTTCAAGAATAAAGATTTGGGTCACTCCATCAGTGGGAAAAACAAAACAAAACAAAACAAAACAAAACAAAAAAAAACCCACAAAAAATCATGACCCGCTGAGATGCTTGCTGAAGGAAAAGGGAATACAGAATGTGTGGTAGAAGAAGGTAGTCATCAATACCAGCTATGACCACGTGACCAGCTGCAGAAACGACACTGTAGTTGTCATGAGTATTTTCTCCTTCTTTTGTTAAAAACATGTTTGTACATGTATGCACTTATACTAAAAAAACTTCATTTTACTTCCTTTTTCTTTATCATATGACATAAGATTTATTGACTTCATATCAACATTTAAGTATTATTAACTTTACGTGATAGTAGTTGTGTTGGGGATTGGTGAGTTTCCAGTTATACAAAGGATAGTTTTATTATGTTAGGCATAATTATGACCTCATTATTGTCTTTATTTGAGGGTCTCAGGAGATGTGTATGGGTTCAAGTTGACAAGGGGTGGACTTGTGATGATTATACTGAGTTTCAACTTGATTTAATTGAAGGATACAAAATAATGACCCTGGGTGTGTCTGTGAGAGTGTTACCAAAGGAGATTAAAATTTGAGGCAGACCCACCCATAATCTTGGTGGGTACCATCTAATCAGCTGCCAGTGTGGCTAGAAGATAAGACAGGCACAAACATGTGAAAATACTAGCCTAGCCTCACAACCTACATTTTTCTCCCATGCTGGATGCTTCCTGCCCTCAAACATCGGACTCCAGGTTCTTCAGTATTGGGACTCCGACTGGCTCTCCTTGCTTCTCAGCTTGCAGATGGCCTATTGTGGGACCTTGTGATCATGTGAGTTAAGGCTTAATAAACTATATCTATATAAAACTCTGTGTGTGTGTGTGTGTGTGTGTGTGTGTGTATAATTAGTTGTATCCCTCTAGAGAACCCTGAGTAACAAATGTGTTTCCAGCATATTAAAGACATAAGGCAAATCATATTTATCACTTTTTTCTGTTGTTACAACAAACTCAAACTGGCTTAAGTCATGTGTCATGATAATGTAAATTAAAATTTGTAAATCCAAAGAGAATTTTTAGTAACATTGGTAATATTACTCAGTGTACTTACTTCTATTTTACAAATTTACAGGTAACATTGTATGCTTTTATTGTGTACAAAATAGTTTTTAAGTAAATGTAAATTGTAGAATGATAAAATATATCCGATTAATGAATGATTTTATATTTTGACTATTGTGATAGTGCTAGAATAAACATGAGATGGCAGCTATTTACTTGACCCACTGATTTTAATTCATTTCAATATATACCTAGTAGTGGGATTGCTGGACAACATGGCAGTTTTATTTTTAATTATTTGTGAGACATTCATACTGTATGAGTCCTCTTTGCTCCGCATTCTCATTAGCACGTTTATATTGTCTATTTGATAACGATCCTTATAACTGGGATGAGGTGATACTGAACTGAGGTTTTTATTTGCATTTCTCAGATGATTAGTGATGTTGAACATTTTTTTTGACATACCTGTTCTTCATTTGTATGTCTTTTGTTGAAAAATTTCTATTCAGATTTTTTAAAATTTTTGCATCAGGTTATTTACTTGTTTGTTTTTTCCTATTGAGTTATTTGAGTTCCTTGTATATTCTGGATATTATTACATTGTTGGATAAATTGTTTGCAAACATTTTTTCTTATTTGGTAGGTTGTCTCTTCACCCTTTTGATTGATTCTTTTGTTACACAGAAGCTTTTTATTTTGATATGGTTCCATTTGTCTATTTTTGCATTTGTTACCTGTGCTTTTGAGGTTTTATGAAAAAGAAATTGCCCATACAAAAATCATAAAGCATTTCCCCTATGTTTTCTTCTGGAAGTTTCATAGTTTTAGATCTTACATTTAAGTCTTCAATACATTCTGAGTTACTTTTTGTAGATTCTGAAATATAATGGTTTAATTTTATTCTTCTCTATGTAGATATCTAGTTTTCTCAACACCATTTGTTGAAGAGACTGTCTTTTCCCCATAACATGTTCTTCATATCTTTGTCAAACATCGGTTGGTGTAAACTGTGTGGATTTATTTCTGTTCTCTCTATTCTTTTCCACTTGTCCATATGCCTTATTTTATGTCAATACAATACTCTTTGCTTTGCTGTGTTTTTGCAGTACACTGTGAAGTCAGGTTGTAGTATAAGGCTGTTAACTTTTTTGGTTGTTATTAAAATTGATTTGGCAATTTAAGGACTTTTGTGGTTTCATATTAATTTTAGAAGATTGTTGTCTATTTCTGTGAAGAATGGTATTGGTGTTTAGATAGGGATTCATTAAATCTGTAAATCTTTTTAGGTAGTGTGAGCATTTTAACAATATTAGTTCTTCCAATGCATGAACATAAGATATAAATTTATTTGTGTATTTTTCAGTTTTTTTCATCAGTGTTGTAGAGTTTTAACTGCAGCAATATTTAACCTCCTTGGTTAAACTTATTCCTAGGCATTTTGCTTTATTGTATTTGTAAATTGGAATTATTTATTTATTTATTTTCAGATAGTTTGCTATAAGCATATAGAAATTCTACTAATTTTTGTATGTTGATTTTATAATCTGCAAATTTACTGAATTTATTTATTGGTCTAACAGCTTTTCAGTGAATTGTTTAGGATGTTTTATGTGTAAGGTCATATCATCAGCAAACAATGATAATTTAATTCTTCTTCGCAATTTGAATGCCTTTTTATGCTTGCCTAATTACTCTGCTTAGGACTTCTAGTTTCATATTAAATAAAAGTATTGAAAGTGGAAATCCTTGCCTTGTTCCTCTTCTTAGAGGAAAGGATTTCAACTTTTCCCCATTCAGTATGAAATTTACTGTCAATTTGTAGTATATGGCCTTCACATTATGTTCATGGACATTTCTTCTATACATAATATGTTGAGTAATTTTTTTATCATGAAGAAGGATGAATGTTGTCAAATGCTTTTTCTGCATCTATTGGCATGATCATATAATTTTTGTCCTTTATTATTTTAATATGATGTATCACATTTATTGATTCATGCATGTTGGACATCCTTGCATCCCTGGAAGGAATCTTACTTGATTATGGTGATGATCTTTTTATGTGTTGTGGAGTTTAGTTTGTTATTTTTTAATTTTTTATTTTAGGTTTAGAAGTACATGAACCGGTTTCCTATATAGATAAGTTCATGTCATGGGTGTATCCTATAAGGATTATTTTATTACCCCGGTACTAAGTCTAGTGCCCAGTGTTTATTTTTCCTAATTCTCTCCCTCCTCCTTCAAGTAAGCCCTAGTATCTGTTGTTCCCCTCTTTGGGTTCTTACATTCTCATTATTTACCTCTCACTTATAATTGGAATCACGTGGTATTTGGTTTTCTGTTTCTGGATTAGTTTGCTAAAAATCATGACCTCCAGCTCCATTCCTCTTCCTGCGAAGGAAATTATTTCATTGTTTTTATGGCTGCATAGTATTTCATGGTGTATATGTAACACATTTTCTTTATCTGATCTACAAGAGATGGGCATTTAAGTTGCATCCGTGTCTTTACTATTGTGAATAGTACTGCAATGACAAGTAATAGTTCTGGTTTCAGCTTTTTGAGAAATTGCCATGCTGCTCTCTACAATGGCTGACTCCCACTAAGAGTGTATACACATTTCTGTTTCTCTGCAAACTCACTGGAATCTGTTTTTTTTTTCTTTTTTTCTTTTTGACTTTTTACTAATAGCCATTCTGATGAGATTGAGTGCGTTCAGGGTGGTATGGCCACTGACAGCACTAGATAGCTCATCAAGACAGAAAATCAACAAATAAGCAATGGATTTAAACTATACCTTAGGACAAATAGACTTAACAGATATTTGCAGAACATTACAGCCACCTACTATAGAATATACATTCCATTCAGCAGCACATGGAACATTCTCTAAGATAGACCATATTATGGGCCACAAAATAAGTCTCAATACATTTAAGAAAATTAAAATTAAAACTATATCAAGTACTCTTTCAGACACCAGTGGAATAAAACTGAAAATCAACTCCAAAAGGAACACTCAAAACCATGAAAATACATGAAAATTAAATAACCTGCTCCTGAATGATCATTGAGTTAATAATGAAATTAAGATGGAAATTAAAAAATTGTTAGAACTGAATGATAATAGTGACACAACCAATCAAAAGCTCTGGGATACAGCAAACGTGGTACGAAGAGGAAAGTTCATAGCCTTAAATGCCTATATCAAAAATTCCGAAAGAGCACACATAGGCAATCTACGGTACCACTCAAGGAACTAGACAAACAGGAACAAATCAAATCGAAACCCAGCAGAAGGAAAGAAATAACAAAGATCAGAGCAGAACTAAATGAAATTGGAATGAACTAAATGAAATGAAATTCCAATTTCATTTAAAATATACAAAAAACAAAACCAAAAGCTGGTTCCTTGGAAAGATAAATGAAATTGATAGATCATTAGTGAGATTAACCAAGAAGAGAGAAGGCCCAAATAAGCTCAATTAGAAGTGAAAATGGAAATATTACAACTGATACCACAAAAATACAAAGATCCTTAAAAGCTACTATGGACACCTTTATGCACACAAACTAGAAAATATAAAAGATATGGATAAATCCTGGTAATATGCTACCCTCCTAGATTAAACCAGGAAGAAATAGAATCTCTGAACTGACCAATAACAAGCAGTAAGATTGAAATGGTAATAAAAACACACCAACAAAAAAGTCCAGGACCAGACAGATTCACAACTGAATTCTATCAGACATTCAAAGAAGAATTGGTAGCAATTCTATTGACACTATTCCAAAAGATAAAGAGGAAATTCTCCCTCAATCATTCTATGAAGCCAATATCACCCTAATACCAAAACCAGGAAATGACATAACAGAAAAAGAAAACTACAGATCAATATCCATGATGAACATAGATGCAAACATTCTCAACAAAATATAGCTAACCAAATCCAACAGCATATCAAAAAGATAATCCACCACGATCAAGTTGATTTCATACCAGGGATGCAGGGATGATTTAACATACAGTAGCTAATAAATGTGATAAACCATATAAACATAATTACAAAGAAAAATCATATGATCATCTCAATAGATGAAGAAAAAACATTTGACAAAATTCAGCATCCGTTTATAATTAAAACGCTCAGCAAAATCAGCATTGAAAGGACATACTTGAAGGTAATATAACCCATCTATGACAAACCCACAGCCGACATTATACTGAACAAAGAAAAGTTGAAAGCATTCCCCCTGAGAATTGGATCAAGACAAGGATACCCACTTTTACCACTTCTATTCAACAGAGTACTGGAAATTCTAGCCAGAGCAGTCAGACAAGAGAAAGAAATAAAGGGCATCCAAATCAGTAAAGAGGAAGTCAACCTGTCACTGTTCGCTGATGATATTATCATATACCTAGAAAATCCTAAAGACTCATCCGAAAAGCTCCAAGAACTGATAAATGAATTTATCCAAGTTTCTGGATACAAAATTAATGTATACAAATCAGTAGCACTGCTATACAGCAACAGCTACCAAAGTGAGAATCAAATCAAGAACTCAATCTATTTTACAATAGCTGCAAAAAAATAAAGAAAAGAAAATACTTAGAAATATACCTAACCCAGAAGGTGAAAGACCTCTACAAGGAAAACTATACAACACTGCTGAAAGAAATCATAGAGAACACAAACAAATGAAAACACGTCCCATGTTCATGGATGGGAAGAATCAATATTATGAAAATAACCATACTTCCAAAAGCAGTCTACAAATTCCATTAAACTCCCACCAAAATACGACCATCATTCTTCACGGAACTAGAAAACTCAATCCTAAAATTCATATGGAACCAAAAAAAGAGCCTGCACAGCCAAAGCAAGACAAAGAAAAAAATCTGGAGGCATCACATTACGATTCAAATTATAGTACAAGTCTGTAGTCACCAAAACAGCATGGTACTGGTAGAAAAATAGGCAGATGCACCAATGGAACAAAATAGAAAACCCAGAAATATAGCCAAATATATACAACCAACATATCTTTGACAAAGCAAACAAAAACATAAAGTGAGACAGGACACCCTATTTGACAAATGGTGCTGGTGTAATTGGCAAGTCTCATGTAGAAAAATAAAACTGGATCCTCCTGTCAACTTATAAAAAAAATCAACTCAAGATGGATTGAAGACTTAAAAGTAAGACCTAAAACCATAAAAATTCTAGAAGATAACATTGAAAAAACCCTTCTAGACATTAGGTTAGACAAAGACTTCATGACCAAGAACACCAAAGCAAATGCAACACAAACAAACATAAATAGATGGGATTTAATTAAACTTAAAAGCTTTGGCACAGCTAAAGAAATAATCAACAAAGTAAACAGACAACCCTCAGAGTGGAGAAAATCTTTGCAAACTATGCATCTGACAAAGGACGAACATCCAGAATCTATAAGGAGCTCAAACAAATCAGCAAGAAAAAAAAATTTCATCAAAAAGTGTGCTAAGGACATAAATAGACAATTATCAAAAGAAGATATACAAATTGCCAACAAACATATTCAAAAAATGCTCAACATCACTGATTATCAGGGAAATGCAAATCAAAACCACAATGCCATACCACCTAATTCCTTCAAGAATGGGCATAAAAAAAATTAAATATTGACGTGGATGTAGTGAAAAGGGAACACTTTTACACTGCTGGTGGGAATGTAAACTAGTAAAACCACTGTGGAAAACAGTGTGAAGACTCCTTAAAAAATTATAAGTAGAGATACAATTTGATCCAGCAATCCCACTCCTGGGTATCTATCCAGAGGAAAAGAAGTCACTTTTCAAAAAAGATACTTTCACATGCATGTTTATAGCAGCACATTTCTAAATTGTAAAAATATAGAACCAATCCAAATGCCCATCAATCAATGAGTAAATAAAGAAAATGTGTATATGTATTTATATAAAATATAATATGCACACACACACACACACACACACACATACACACCATGGAATACTACTCAGCCATAAAAAGAATGAAATAATGGCATTAGCAGCAACTTGGAGACCATTATTCTCAGTGAAGTAGCTCAGGAACGGAGAACCAAACATTGATCTCATTCATAAGTGGGAACTAAGCTTTGAGGACACAAAGCCCTAAGAATGATACAATGGTCTTTGGGGATTCAGGGAAAAGGGTGAGAAGGCTAAAAGACTACACACTGGGCACAATGTTCACTACTTGGTTGATGGGTGCACCAAAATCTCAGAAATCACCAGTAAATAACTTATTCTTGTATCCAAACACCACCTGTTTCCCAAAAACGATTGAGATTAAAAATAAATAAGTAAAATTTCATTAACTGGCCTTTTAGTGGTTAAAAAAAAAAAAGTCATTCTGACTAGTATGAGATGGCATATCATTGTGGTTTTGATTTGTGTTTTTCTAATGATTAGTGATATTGAGCTTTTTTTTTTCACATGCTTGTTGGTCACATGTATGTCCTTTTTGAAACTGTCTTTTGATCACTTTTTAATGGGGTTCTGTGTTTTTTTCTTGTAAACGTGTTTGTTTACATACATGTTTGCAAATGTTTTATGCATAGTTTGCAAAAGTTTGCATAGTTTGCAAATGCTTTATCAGATTCTGTAGGTTGTCTGTTTACTCTGCTGATACTCTTCTCCGAAGAAGCCCTTTACTTAAAATAGATCCCATTTTTCTGCTTTTGCCGCAATTGGTGTCTTAGTCATGAAATACGTACTAGCGCCTATGTCCAGAATAGCATTGCCTAGGTTGTATTCCAAAGTTTTTATACTTTTGGATTTTACATGTAAGCCTTTTATCCATCTTGAGTTTAATTTTGTATATGGTATAAGGAAGGGGCCAAATTTCAATTTTCTGCATATGGCTAACCAGTCATCCCAGCACCATTTATTGAATAGAGTCATTTCCCCATTGCTTCTTTTTGTCATCTTTGTCAAAGATCAGGTGGTTGCAGGTGTGGTCTTATTTCTCGGCTCTCTGTTCTGTTTCATTGGTCTATGTGTCTGTTTCTGTACCAGTACCATGCTGTTTTGGCTAGTGTAGCGCCATAGTATAATTTGAAGTTAGGTAATGTGATACCTCCAGCTTTGTTCTATTTGCTTAAGATTGCCTTGGCTACTTGAGCTTTTTTGGTTCCATATGAATTTTAAAATAGTTTTTTTCTAGTTCTGTGAAGAATGTCATTTGTAGTTTGATAGGAATAGCATTGAATCTGTAAATAGCATTGGGCAGTTAGGCAATTTTAATATTGATTTTTCCTGTCCATGAGCACGAAATATTTTTCCATTTGCTTGTGTCAACTCTTATTTCTTTGTAGAAGACAGAAAAAAGAGTGAAGCTAGCATATCTGGTGAAAGAAATATCTAAGTAGCAAAGCATTCAGTCTGCTGTATGGCTACTTTTAACTGCTTATATAAAATAAGAGAGGAAGGAGATAATATAAAAACAGAATTTATAATTTTAAAAGAAAGCATAGTAGAAAGAATTAGAAAATTTGCAGCCTAGTCATATGGTGGAGAATGAAAGAGCATTTTTAGTAGAGGAAACCAAGAGTGTAACCAAGTGACCTATTGATAAGATTAGTGTGGATAGAATAAAGCCAGGGGCTATTCATCAGAATAGTGGCCGAAAACCCTAAGGTATTTCAGAGATATGTGATGTGGCCCCTCCCATCACAGGCCCAGAGCTCTAGGAGGGCAGAATTTATTTAGGGGATGGGTCCCTGCTTTTAGTTGCCTCAGGTGTCTGCTCCCAGCATTTCAGAAGTGCAGCAGTGTTCAGCCACCCCAGCTATGGCTCAAATGGCCTCAGGTGATGTGGCCTGCTACTCTGGAAGGTGCAAGTCATAAACTTTGGCAGCATCTATGTGGTGCTAATACTGAAGATATGCAGAATGCAAAAACTGTCGGGGGATGAATTTCTTCATTTCGATTTCAAAGGATGTCACAGACAGCCTGAGGAGCAAGGAAGAGATGTCACAAAAGCAAAGACACCACAGAGAGCCTTCACCAAGTCAGTGCCTAGGGCATCTATGGGAGCAAGGTCATTGCAGAGAGTCCGCACGAGGATAATGCCTAATAGAGCCTTGGCATTTCATGTACCCTAGAACTTAAAGTATAATAATAAAAAAAAAAAATAGAGCCTTGGGAGCAGCACCACCACAAAGACCCCAGAATTACGGAGCTATTAATGTACAAAGCCAACTCAGGAGAGCTTAATTGTGGGGTGAGTCCTGCAACGTGGTTTGTGTGGGGCTTCCTTAAGGCCTTGAGGTCACAACACCCACACCAGTGTGCACAGGATGTATGTGTGAGGTCAAAGGAGATTATTCTTTGGCTTTAAGACTGAATATGTTTTTTTCCTTTTGGGGTTTGGACTTACTTGAGACTTGTAACTATTTTCACTTTGCCCATTTTCCTTTTTGGAATAGGAATATGTCATATGTCTGTCCCACTATTTTATTTTTGAAATAGATAACTTGTTTAATTTCACAGGCTAACAATTGGAAGAAATTTGCCTCAAGATGAATTGTGAATTGAGTCTCACTCATACCTGATTCAGATGAGACTCTGAACTTAGGATTTTTGAGTTGGTGCTACAAAGAGTTAAGACTTTGGGGCTATTGACACAGAATGAGTGTATTTTGCATGTGAGAAGGACATAAATATTGAGGGATGGGATAGAACGCAATGGCTTAAATGTGTCACAAATATCCTGTGATGGAAACTTGACCCTCACATCCATATATTGATTGGAGGTAGATCCTTTGGGAAGTAATTAGTATTAAATACAATTGTCAGGGTGAGGCCTTCATGATGGAACTGGTGCCTTTGTGAAAACAGAAAAAGAAACTGAACTGATATAGACATTCTTGCTCTCTTTCCATGTGATGCCCTTCACCATATCACAACACAGCTGGAAGACCCTCACCAGATATCAGCACCATGGCTCTTGGAGTTCCCAGCCTCTAGAACCATAAGCTAAATGAACTTATTTTCTTTATAAATTACCAAGTCGTAGGTATTCAGTTATAGCATAGAAAATTTACTGACAACCATTTAATATAATACTTCATGTGTTGTTTATTAATGTCTTTTATCAAGTAGAGAGACTTTCCTGATATTCTAAGCTTGCTAAGGGATTTTATAATGAATGGACACTGTATTTTGTCTTATGTCTTCTCTGCATCTATTAAGATGCTCTTTAATATTTTTGCTGTGTAGTATTAAGGTGTTGTGTTTTATTAATTAAATTTGAGGCAATTAATGCAACCATTCATATATACTCTTACATTTAATTCCCTCTATATACTGATGTGTTATTTTCTTTAAACACTGTTGTATTTTGTTAAAGATTGCTGCATCTCTATTAATGAAGGATATTGACGTGTAGTTCTTCTTTGACATGCCTTAGTCTGGCTTTGGTGTCAGGATGATATTGGCCTCATAAAAAGAGTTAAGAAATATTCTGTACTCATGTATTTCTGAAAAAAGTTTGTTGAGTAATGGAATTGTTTCTTTACATATTTCATAAAAGCTACCAGTGAAAACATATAGTCTCTGACTTTTCTTTGGGCTGAGATTTTTAATATCTAAGAAAATGTCTGTTTTATCTCTGTTATTATTTTATGTTAATTCCTGAGTCATTTGGGGTACAGTAGTAATTTTGTAGAAGTTAGCCTATTTTATCAAAGTTGTTTAGTTTATTGGCATAAAGTTGCCCATAGTATTTATTCCCTTACACTTTTAATTTCTGAAGGGCCCATGGTAATATCTCCTTTGATTTCTAACTTTCATAATTTCTTTATTTTTCTTCTTAGTCTAGCTAATGTATTGTCAAATTTGTAGATATTTTCAAAGAGCCTACTTTAAGTTTGATCAGTTTCAATGTTTCTATGATCTCTATTTAATAATTTTTTGGAGTAATTTATGTAATTTTCTTTTTTTGCTTGCTTTTTGTTGGTTTCCTCTATTTTCCATAATTTTTATGTTAATGCTTAGATTTTTTTTATCTCATTTAAAAAATAAGTTTAACTTTTATGTAGGATACAGGGGCTACATATAAAGGTTTGTGACATAAGTGTATTGTACCCAGGTAGTGAGCATAGTACACAATAGGTAGTTTTTCAACCCACATCCCCTTTCCTCTATCCCACTTCTAGTAGTCTACAATGTCTATTTTTCTCATGTTTATGTACATGTGTGCTTTATCTGTAACTTTCACTTATAAATGAGAACATGTAGTGTTTAGTTTTCTGCACCTGTGTTAGTTTGCTTATGGCTTCTACCTCCATCTGTGTTGCTGCAGATGACATGATTTCATTTGTTGTTACTGATGCATAATATTCCACGGTGCATGTGTACCACATTTGCTTTATTCAATTGAACACTGATGGACACCTAGGTTCATCCCATGTCTCTGCTATTGTGGATAGTGTAGCAATCAAGGTACAAGTACATGTGTCCTTTTGGTGTAATGATTTATTTTTCTTTGGGTATATACTTAGTAATGGAATTTCTGGATCAAATGATAATTCTGTTTTAATTTTCTTGAGAAATCTCCAAACTGCTATCCAAAGTGTCTGAACTAATTTACATTGTCACCAACAGTGTAAAAGCATTTCATTTCATATCCAGCTTCGTGAACATCTTGTTGCTTTTTGACTTTTTCTAATGGCCATTTGACTGGTGTGAGACGGTGTCTCATTTTGGTTTTTATTTGCGTTTCTCTGATGATTAGTGATATTGAGAATTTTTTGATAAGTTTTTAGCTGCTTGTATGTCTTCTTTTGAGAAGTGTCTGTTCATGTCAACTTCAATTTTTAATGGAGTTGTTTGTCTTTTCTTGTTGATCTGTTATCTGTAGATTCTGGGCAATAGGCCTTTGTAGGAATGCATAGTTTGTGAATATTTCCTTTCATTCTCTATGGTGTCTATTTACTCTGGATAGTTTCTTTTGCTGTGTAGAAGCCCTTTAATTTAATTAGTTCTCACTTGTCTGTTTTCTGTTTTTGATGCAATTGCTTTTGGGGGCTTGGGCAAAATTTTTTTGTCAAAGCCTATTTTGTTTTTTAATTTTAACTTTCATTTTAAATATGTGGGTACAGGTGCAGGTTGTTACATGGGTATATTGTGTAATATCATCTATTTTTAGTCAGTTTTATAGAATCTGCAAATTTTTCTTGTTTTTTCCATCAACTTTTAAGTTACAGGGTACATGTGCCATGGTGGTCCACTGCACAGATCAACTCATCACCTAGGTATTAATCCCAGCGCCCACTAGCTATTCTTCCTGATGCAATTCATCCCCCCAACACCCAACAGACCCCAGTGTGTGTTGTTCCCCCTGTGTGTTCATGTGTTCTCATCATTCAGTTCCCACTTATAAGTGAGAACATGTGGTGTCTGGTTTTCTGTTCCTGGATTAGTTTGCTGAGGATAAAACTTCTAGCTCCATCCATGTCCCTGCAAAGGACATGATTTCATTACTTTTTATGGCTATATAGTATTCCATAGCGTATATGTACATCATGTTCTTTAGCCAGTCTCTCGTTGATGGACATTTGGGTTGAGTCCATGTCTTTGCTATTGGGAATAGTGCTGAAATGAACATACATGCATGTATCTTCATAATAGAATGATTTATATTCCTTTAGGTATATACTCAGTAATGGATTGCTGGGTCAAATGGTATTTCTGCTTCTAGATCAGAGACCCACTTGAGCAGGCAGTCTGTCCGTTCTCAGATCTCAGCTTCCATGCTGGGAGAACCACTGCTCTCTTCAAAGTTGTCAGACAGGGACTTTTACATCTGCAGAGGTTTCTTCTGCTTTTTGTTTAGCTATGCCCTATCCCCAGTGGTGGAGTCTACAGAGGCAAGGAGGCCTCCTTGAGATGTGGTGAGCTCCACCCAATGCGAGCTTCCTGGTGCCCTTGTTTATCTACTTAAGCCTCAGTAATGGCAGGGGCCCCTCCCCAGCCTCACTGCCACCTTGCAGTTAGATCTCCGACTGCTGTGCTGGTAATGAGGGAGGCTCCGTGGGCGTGGGACCCTCTGAGCCAGGTGTGTGATATAATCTCCTGGTGTACTGTTTGCGAAGACTCTTGGTAAAGCACAGTATTAGGGTGGTAGTTACCCGATTTTCCAGGTGTTGTTTGTCTCAATTTCCATTGGCTAGGAAAAGGAATTCCCTTCCCCCTTGCGCTTCCCAGGTGAGGAGATGCCTCACCCTGCTTCAGCTCTCGCTGGTCGGGCTGCACCCGCAGACCAGAAACTGTCAGACATGGCCCAGTGAGATGAACCCCGTACCTCCGTTGAAAATACAGAAATCACCCATCTTCTGTGTCGCTCACGCTGGGAGCTGGAGGCTGGAGCTGTTCCTATTCGGCCATCTTGGGCACCACCCCCAAGATGGCTTGATTTCTATTTTTATTGTACCTTGTCTGAGATTGTGCTTGGTATGATTTCAGTTTTTTTTTTTTTTTTTTTTTTTTAATGTATTGAGACTTGCTCTGTGACCAAGCATGTGATTGGTCTTAGAATATGTTCTGTGAGCAGATGAAAAGGATGTATATTCTGTGTTTGTTGGGTGGAGTGTTCTGCAGATGTCTATTAGGTCCAATGAGTCATGTGTGAAGCTTAAATCTAGAGTTCTTTGTTAGTTTTATACCTTGATGACCTCTGTCTTATGCTGTCAGTGCAGTGTTGATTTCTTCCACTATTGCTGTGTGGTTTTCTAAGTATTTTTGTAGACCAAAAAGAACTTGCTTTGTAAATCTCAGTTCTCAAATGTTGGGTGAATATATATTTAGGACAGATAAGTCTTCTTGTTGGATTGTACCCCTTAACATTATGCATTTCCTTCTTTGCTTTATTTTTTATTGTTTTAAAATATGTTTATCTGATACAATAATAGTAACTCCTTTTTTTTTTTTTTTCACGGTCCATCTTCTTCCCCCTTTTTTTTTTTTTCTTTTCAGTCTCGTTGTGTCATTACACGTGAGATTGGGCTCTTGAAACTAAGAGATGGTTGCATCCTGTCTTTTATCCAGCTCACCACTCTACATCTTTTAAGTGGGGTATTTAGCCATTTATTATTCTGGGTTAGTACTGGTTTGTGAGATTTTGATCCTATCATTGTGTTAGCTGGTTGTTATGTAGACTTGATTGTATGGTTGCTTCATAATGTTTGCTTTATGTGCTTAAGTGTGTTTTTGTGGTAGCAGATGTCATTCCTTTGATTCCATGTTTAACACTCCTTAAGTGACTCTCATCATCCTCACTGCTCATTATATGTTGATTATAATGCAGTAGCATGCTAAAAGACACTCCCACCAGTGCCATGACAGTTTACAAATGTCATGGCAATGTTAGGAAGTTAGCCTATATTCTCTAAAAAGAGGAGAAACCCTCAGTTCCAGGAATTGTCCACCTCTTTCCCTGAAAACTCATGAGTAATCCACCCCCTGTGTAGCATATAATCAAGAAATAACTGTAAGTATACTTAGTTGAGCAACCCATGCTGCTGCTCTGCCTATGGAGTAGCCATTCTTTATTCCTTTACTTTCTTAATAAATTTGCTTTCACTTTATGGATTCACCTTGAAGTCTTTCTTGCCTGAGATCCAAGAACCCTCTCTTGGGGTCTGGATCGAGACCCCTTTTGGTAACAGATAGGCTCTTACTCAGCTGCATGGCTCCTTTGTATTTCATAGTGTTTTCAGCTCTGGTATTTGGTGCAGTGGTGGGAGAGGTAACCTCCTCTCCGGGCACACCACTGGGCTTTAAGAGTGCACCCTCCAATCACTGGCACTGAGACCATGTTTCTTTTGTTAGGTATTCCAGGCTGTGGGGATCCCTCAAGCAGAGTCCACAACATGGTTATAGGCCCCACCTCTTCTGGGCTGCCCTTATGGAAGAAGGCAAGCCCCACTCCTATGGCAGCCCATGAGTCCATGCAACTCACTCCTATCCATGATCTGACATTGTGGGCTCCTCTTTTCACTTGAGTACCAAAGACATATTTCAGCTCCACACTCCCAAGCTGGAAACTGCAGCCCTTGGGTGAGCTCAGGCGTTTTTGTTGCCTCCCCAGCTTGGGGCAACTGTGGTGGGGTCTATGGTGGTGGCACTGGCACAGTGCCTGTCAGGTGACTTGAGTGGGGGTGGCTCCATCCCAGAGAAATCCAGAGCCACAGCTGATTGGAGTAATTACCCAGGGAGGGGAAAGCTGTGTTCTGGCCCCAAGCTGGGGGGCCCTGCCTGGTGAAGAGCAGAGGGGAAAGGGGCTCCTGGGAAAGACAGTCTCACCTCCTCTCCTTAGAGCCATGTACTGAAGGTGCAAGCAAAACCATCAGACTCTTTGTTATGCCCCCAGCCCAAGGGCAGCAAGGGCAAGGTGTCATGGCAGAGGAGCTGTCAGTTGACTCTGGGAACTCCACCCCAAAGAACTACAGAACCTGCTGCAGGATCTGTGATGATCAGCTGAAGGTGGGGTGACTGTGCTGCAAACTCAAGCCAGAGAGCCCTGCCTGGAGAAGAGCAGGGGAGTCAGGAGTTTCCACAGAAGAGAGTCTAGCCTCCTCTGCATAGGGTAACTGTAGCATGCAGTAAGCACATGAAAGCAATTAAGATGTTCATTCCTTCTGTAGCCTAGCGGAAGCAAGGGTGGTTACTGCAGCAACTGCAATGGCCAAGGGCTTGTCTGTTACCTCTGGGAGTTCCATCTCAGAGAAATGCAGAACTACAACTGGCTAAAGTAGTGAAGTGGTGATGGGATGGCTTCACTGGTACCGTAGGCCAGTGGGCTTTGCCTCCTGGTGTAGCAGAGGTAAGACCCTAAGCCTGTCTGCTTCTCAGCACTATGGTTGCAGCCCTTATTCTGGGGTGCATGAGAGATTCTGGCCTACCTTTTTGGCCAGCTATGACAGCTGGTGCCATGCTTCTCAAGGATCCAAGGACTGTGAAACTCAATGTGTTCTTGAGTGGTGGCTCTTCCCAGACTTCAGGCAGTTGACTGTGCCATTCTGGAGGTAGGCGTGCGGGCATGGGGTGTAGGGGAATGGGCAGGGTTTGAGAGTTCTTCTGTGCCCAAGATTGCAAAGGTCCATGGCAGAAATGTGGGTCTCCAGGGGCTCTTAGTCACTCACCCTTTCCCCATGGTAGGTAGCCTCCCCTGGCTCTGTGCCAAACTTTTGTAGGCAGCTGTCTTGCCGTGCTCTTCGCTGTTCTCTGAGGGCAACCAGTGCTTCCATCATGAATCCCAGCTTGGCCTTCTGGACTAACAGCTAGTGTTTACTTGCGACTTTGTCTCCTCTCCCTGAGAGCAGTGCACACTAGCTGCTTCTAATCAGTCATCTTGGTGCTTCTGTTTTTTCTCTTCTAATATAGGCACTGAAATTGCTTTACTTGTATTCTAGTAATTTTTATATGTAAGCGATGACTATCTAGTCCAGTGGCATGAGGGAAACAGAATTTACCAAGACAGTATATATCTGGAAGCAGGAAGAAAGACACAGTTATAGCTTATTTGCTTTATGTCTTTGCCTTCACCTGCTCCTGCCAGCCTGACTCATTTTTCCTAATTAAGATGCCACATTTCCTCCCTGACAGAGCAACAATGACAAACTTTTGGCATGTGGGTATAGGTCTTATCTTCCAACTGCTTCCTGATGACCAGGGGTATAGAGTTGTCCCTAGCAAGGATTGTAACATTACATGGGCCTAAATTCTTGGGTTGGGAGTTAAATTTGGCAGAGTTGTTGTGAGACCAATGGGGAACAGCATTTGCAGCCTAAAATTTTATCCTGCTGCATCCAAAGGAGAGCCATGGAGTTTTTTAGTGGCCAATATCCTCACTACAGTAATATCATGGTTTGAATGTGTTGTATTCTAGAAGACACAAATTTGAGTAGTAAATTCAGGATGCAAGGGATGAAAAGAAGGAATAATAAAATGTCTGTTTGTGACCCCAGGAATAAGAGCAACCAGGAGAACGATCTCCAAGTAGATGCCCATTAATACCATCCTTGTGACACTTTTTTCTCAATTTCAGCCTCTAGCTCCCTGAGGTTTTTGACATGAGCCCACAATATTTCTGACGGATTAACAAAAATGCACATTCTTCTTCAAATGCTACACATATGTCCTCTTGGGCTGCCATAAGCGGATTTAGGCCACAGCAATTTTGGAGAACAATTGGTGCTAGGGAGTTGACCTGAACTTTCAAGGTGTCAGAGATGCATTTGAGCTCGGTGGCAAGTTCGATTGAGAGGATATGGTAAGTATGTGCTGTGAGGCTCATACCTTTTATTCTTATACCTAATCCAGTGACAATCCCTGTGCCAGGGAGTAAGGGAATTAGATGGATTGGCCATTTTGCCCTGCTAGAACTGTAAAGCATGATTGGGAAGGACTAATTGGAAGGAGCAATTTGGGTGTCTGGGGCCAAGTAAACTAGTGTATGTGTTCCAGCCCATTTTGCTGGAAGACAAACATAGGCATTGGTTCGGCAAAGGAAGAAAGGTCCCTCAGATTTAAAGCAAGATAATAGAGTTACAGTGAAGAAATGGAGTGTGTTTCGGCCTTCTGACCTGAAGAAGTATTGAGTAGCTAGCATAGTAATTGTAAGAGACTGTAAGGTGTAGATGTTACAATTTGCATTTGGGTGGGTTTTGTTTTCCGTAAACAAATGAATGTGTTGTATGGCTGGAAACATCTGAGATTTAGGGTTGCTAAGTGTGAGAATTTGTAGGTAATTGTTAGGGGAATTTGCAACCTTTCAATTTTGCCATTGAGTTAGGTGAGAACAAATGTCTGGAGATGGATGATCTGTACAGAAATGAGAGTTTATATTTTGGAGATTTGGGGCATTGGGATCCACTGGGCCTTATATTCTAACTGGTACCATATTATGTTTTTCCCTTGATATGTATTTTCTGTTGGTGTGATTTATAGTTATGGTGTAATTGCAAAGGAGCTTAGAAATGTCAGCCATGGGGTTGGAGTAATGTTTGTTGTCTGTTGCTTTAAGGCAAATAGCTTGATGTTTAAGTTGTGCTTGTTTAAAAAGGGGGGCTACAACAGGATGTTTGAGTCTACAGTTGTCTCTTGGGTTGGAGGACCAGTCCTTTGAGGGGGTTGTTATATTTAGCTTGGTTGTGTCGTGTATCAGCTTAAATAGGCAGAGAATGCAGCTACCATTCCACATGTATGTTTTTGGGGCTCCATGGAAGTTGGGGGAACAGGAATTTGGAGTGCAAGATGGTGTTAAAATGGATCTAATACTGAGTATAAATAAAAAAATGAAGCCTACGATTTGGGGGCTAAGGGTAAGCAAAGCCAACAATCTTTTGTACACAGAGAATGTTGTTTCTTTAATAGCTTATGGGCCCATGCAAGCAAGGTGTAATCCAGGAAGCTTGGCAAAGTAAAGTTCGTTGTAAGTGTTAACACTAAGTGTAGAGATATCCAAGTAATGAGGATGAAGCCTGACAAGTTAAAAGTGACAAAATATAGTGAAGTCAGGGACACAGGAAAGGAGAAGGGCTATAAAGTGTATAAGAAAAATAGTTAGAAAAACACTTTAGTACCACAGCACATCATCATTGTGGTGTAGTGTATATGACATTACTAGAACAAATATAAAGAAATTTCATCTGGGTGGTAATCTAGAAGTCCTCCTGCAAATAGCAATCATATACTACCTCCCTTGTAAAAGCATTACTATTAAGAGGGTAAAGCTGCTTAAGTTAGGGAGTTGAATAATTGCTTAGAGCCTGTAGTAGAATTCAATAAAAAGAGTAATCTCTAACAATAGTTATCTCTAACAATGTCTCTAAAAGAGACATTGGGCTAATTTCCAACAACCTTAAGGGAAGGTCAAAAATTCGAGGTTGCTGCAGTGACCAGGCAAGGGTATGATGATGGGGTTATTAGAATACTTATTCTTGAAAATGAAGTTTAATGGCAAAGGAGACTGCTAGTCCATCCAGACAGAAGAAGACAGTTAAAGCACAGAACAATGAAAACAATGACCACGATGCAGCCCACAGATTCAATTAAGAAGGCGGGGAAAAAACGAGGTTCATTGATTTTCAGGAAAATAAAGGGAGTAAGAAAAAGAAACTCCTGGCCTTCCACAGTGGTACATGCCTATAATCCTAGCACTCTGGGAGGCTGAGGTGGGCGGGTCATCTGAAGTCAGGAGTTTAAGACCAGCCTGGCCAACATGGCGAAATCTCGTCTCTATTAAAAATACAAAAATTATCTGGGCATGATGGTGTGTACCTGTAATCCCAGCTACTCAGGAGTCTGAGGGAGGAGAATCACTTGAACCAGGGAAGCAGAGGTTGCAGTGAGCTGAGATCGTGCCATTGCACTCCAGCCTGGGCGACAAGAGCAAGACTCCATCTCAAATAAAAAAGAGAAAGAAAGAAACTCCTTTAAGGTGGAGTTGAGAATTAGGGTAAATATCGCCTCAGTCCGAATTAACATCTGAGTTTTGTCTAAACAACAGATGGAGGGCTCTGATTGGCTCACAGCTGCGTGTAGTGGAGGGCTCTTCATTTGGTGCCTGAGCAGCTTTGACCCCTGGAGTGATGAATCCATGGGAACCTTGGAGCTTTACACCTGTTGGAATAGTAAGAAGAACTTGATATCACCCAGTTCAGACAGGTTCTCACAGCCTTTTGACCTGCAGGAGAGTTTAAAGACACACCGAGACTCCAGGTGTGAATTTAGAGTGTATGTTCCCTGAAAAGGAGGGATCAGGTTTGGGGCTGTGGAGATTTTAGTAATGGCTAATGGCTTTAATGGTCTAAGAATTATAACATATTGTTTTAGGTCTAACATTTAAGTCTCTAATCCATCTTGAATTAATTCTCATATAAGGAGTAAGAAAAGGATCCAGTTCCAGCTTTCTACTTGTGGCTAGCCAATTTTCCCAGCACCATTTATTAAATAGGGAATCCTTTCCCCATTTCTTGTTTTTGTCAGGTTTGTCTTCAGGACATAGGCATGGGCAAGGACTTCATGTCTAAAACACCAAAAGCAACGGCAACAAAAGTCAAAATTGACAAATGGGATCTAATTAGACTAAAGAGCTTCTGCACAGCAAAAGAAACTACCATTAGAGTGAACAGGCAACCTACAGAATGGGAGAAAATTTTTGCAATCTACTCATCTGACAAAGGGCTAA
>NW_012101491.1:184418-189645 GCF_000951045.1 Mandrillus leucophaeus | reverse complement strand
ACCAAACACCGCATGTTCTCACTCATAGGTGGGAATTGAACAATGAGATCACTTGGACACAGGAAGGGGAACATCACACACCGAGTCCTATTGTGGCAAGGGTGGGGGAGGGATAGCATTAGGAGATATACTTAATGTAAATGACGAGTTAATGGGTGCAGCACACCAACCTGGCACATGTATATATATGTAACAAACCTGCACATTGTGCACATGTACCTTAGAACTTAAAGTATAATAATAATAATAAAAAGAATTATAACATATTGTGTGGAATAATGATTTTCTGGATATAACAGGAGGTCTGTTTGTAAGAACAGTCTTCCATAAAGAACTGCAAATGGGCTGAGATGGGTTTCTGATTTTGGGGTGATAAAGGACCTTAAGAGGGCAATAGGGAGCAGAGCTGGCCATGACTGTTGGGTTTATTAGTTTTGTAAGATGCCTTTTTATGCTTTGATTGGTACTTTTACCTTTCCAGAGGATTATGGATGTCAGGCTGCATGCAACTAGTATTTGATTTGAAGGGCCTTAACAACTTCTTGGGTTATTTGAGAAATGAAAGCAGCTCTATTGTCTGACTGCAGTGAGTGAGAGGGCCCAAAATGAGGAATAATGTGGTTCAAAAGGGCCGTGGGGACTTCTGATGCCATGCCTGTTAGGTTTTGGTGGGAAAGGCTTCTATCCACCCCATAAAGGTGTCTACAAAGATTATCAAGTATTTAAGTCCCTTGCATGGAGGCATGTGTGTAAAATCTAGCTGCCAGACTTCTCCTGGTAGGATCCCTAATCTTTGAATGAGTTGAAGGAGAGGAGGAGGTTTGTGGGCCCCTTCAGGATTGGTTTGGCAGCAGGTGGGGCAAGCCTGTGAGATGGCTCTTAAAGTTTAGGTTATTCCTTTACCGATAAACAGTGACTTTATTAAGTCTTGGAGGGCTTAGCCCATAAATGAGTTGAATGGTGTAAGCTGCTTAAAAATTTTCATTGTGAGGCTCCTTGGAGCAAAAGTTTGCCATTAGGGCTTTTTAGCCAGCCCTCCAAGGTATGGGAGAAGCCTTTCTCTAGAGCCCTTTGTATTTCTTCCTGCATATGCAGTGGAGACAGCTGAGTTAGGTTAGCAACTAAAACTGCCTAAAGAGGCAGCTCAGTAGTCACTTTGCTTATCAGCCCGATTGTTCACAATAGAGATTTTATCATTGCTTCTCTAATGGGCTTTGCAGTGAATGATAGCTGCCTGTGCAGGAAGCAAAATTACCTCTAACGGTTCCATGATTTCAGGAGCATATCTAACTGGAATATTTTGGGCTGTTAAGAGTCGCCTTTCTTGCCAAATGGCTTCATGGGTATGTACTACATGAAAGACATAGGTCAGTCTGTGTAAATATTAAGTTTCATGCATGCTCCTAATTGCAAGGCTCAGGTAAGGGCAATAAGTTCTGCCTTCTGGGCTGAGGTGGTGTCACAGGGTAGGGACCCAAATTCTGTAACCTCAGTAAGGCTAACAATAGCATACCTTGATAACTGGGTACCTTCTAACATGAAACTATTGCTGTCTATGAACCAAGTGGCCTCCCAGTTGGTAAGGGGGATATCTTGGAGGTCCAGTCAGGAGCTACAAATTAAATCAATACTTTTTTTTTTTTTTTTTTGTCTGAGACAGGGTCTTGCTCTGTCTCCCAGACTGGAGTGCAGTGGTACAATTTCACCTCACCGCAACCTCCGCTTCCTAGATTCAAGTGATTAGCTGGGACTAATCCTCCCGAGTAGCTGGGACTACAGATGCGCCACCATGCAAGCTAGTTTTTATATTTTTAGAAGACATGGGGTTTCACCACGTTGGCCAGGCTGGTCTCCAACTCCTGACCTCAGTTGATCCACCTGCCTAGGCCTTCCTAAGTGCTGGGATTACAGGTGTGAGCCACTGCAACCAGCCTTAAATCAATAGTTTCTAAGCAGGAGTGTTTAAGTGATCCTTCCACATTTGGATATGGTAACAGGATGGCATGATTAAGAACTTCACACTGCTTAAAGTTTAATTGTGGTGTTTGTAGAAAGAGTGTTTGATATCTGCATATTTGATTTGTGACCCAGTGAAAGGCCTTTGAGTTTAAAGTATCCACCATTTGGTGTGGGGTATACACTGTTATTCCTTGGCCTCAGCTTGGAGGCCTCCTCAACCAATCAGGCCACAGAGGCTAGTGCCAGGGAAATGGAGTCCAGCCCTGTGTCAACAAATTGAGGTTCTTTGATAAGTAAGCTACTGGTCATTTGGAAGTCCCCAATGGCTGGATTAAGTCTCCAAGGGTGATACCCCTTCTTTCAGGTACAAATAAATAGAAAGTTTTTCTAAGCTATGGTAAGGTCAAAGGTGGGGCAGTTGTAAAAGCTTGTTTAATGGGTTTTATGGTTTTGTTCATTTCAGAGCTCCAGTAAAGGGTTCTTCCTCTGGTCCCCATAGTGTCTCACAAAGAGGGTTTTGCTATGAGTCCAAATTGGGGGGTCCAAATATGACAGAAACTTGGCATTTCCAAGGAGTGCAACTGTTGTTTAGTTGGTAGTGTGCCCATGTTTAAGATGAGGCTTTTGCAGTGATCAGAGAGACTTTTAAACCCTGGGGTTAGTGTAAGTCTCAGAAATTGCACTTCCTGAGAGGAAATTTGAGTTTTAGAAGGAAAAACCTCATAACCACAGGAAGATAACCTCTAAAGAGTTTTCATAGTAGTTAGATATTCTAGGATGAATAGTATTTAATACCTTCAGTTGGACTGCAGATAGGCAGGTCATCAACATATTGGAGCAGGGTGCTCTTAGGGGATAGTTGAAGGGTGAACAGATCTTTGGCAAGAGCCTGTCCAAATGGTTGTGAGCTATCTCTGAATCCTCAGGGGAGGCCTGTCCAGGTTAATTGTTGGGAAGTATGAGTGGAAGGATCTCACCATTCAAAGGCAAATAAAAATTTTGAATCTTAATGTACTGGAATGCAAAAGAAGGCATCCTTTAAGTCTAATACTGTGAACCAAAACTGCCAGAAGGAATTTGTCCTAACAGGATGTAAGGGTTCAAAACAATGGGGTGTATAGGAACTACTGGATCATTGATGGCTCTCGGGTCTTGTATCATTCTAGAGGTGCCATCTGGCTTTTGACAGCTACAGTAGGTGTGTTACATGGGGAATTACAAGAGTGAAATAACCCTGTGACCAGAAATTTTTCTATCAAGGACTGTAAGCCTAATTGAGTTGCAGGATTTAGAGGGTATTGATATTTCCTAGGGAAAGAATTGAAGTCCTTAAGGATGATCTTTATAGGGTCTGCATGCAAATAACATTCTGGAGTGGATGAGTTTCATACTTCAGGGGGATCTTGTTGTAAAATGAAAGGTTGTATGGTATTGGAGCCCTTAGTATTAAATGGTAATAATGCCAGTATTGAGCAGGCCTGGTTGGAAAACTGAGGCTAGTTTGAAGTTTTGCCATTATATGCCTCCCAAGCAAAGGGATGGAACAAGTGGTCAAGACCAAAAATAAGTGGGTGAAAACATTTTTTTCCCTAGTTGCATACCAAAGATGGGGTAAAATAACTCTGTTTCAGTTGGCCCTCCTTGCCTGTGAGGAGGATTGAGGACCAAAAGGTAGGTCCAGAGAATTCAATTAGGGCAGTGTAACTAGCTCCTGTGTCAATAAAAAAAAAATCTCAATTTTATATCCGGCCACACACAAGGTTACCTGAAATTCAGCAGTAGTGATGGAAAATACAGGAGCCTGGATGGCCTCTGGGAAAGTGAGGAAATGGCCCCTCTTGGGGCTTTTTCTTCTCTTTTAAGGTCTCCTCAGCTTTTTCATAATTGAGGAACAAAGTTAAGGGCATTTGCCTTTGCTTTCCTCCCAAGTCGGCCCATAATTGAGACTTGTTTGAGGATGACTACCTATCATAAGGGAGCGAGGAGCATTCCAGTTTCCAGTGTCCCGGTTGCTTGCAGTATTGGCAAAGGCCAGGTGGTGGCGGTAGAAAACCAGGTGACACTCATGGAGGGTTTTGGCCATTTCTGTCAACATGCCAAGACTGGTTATAGCTATAACAGAGAATGGGACTTTTATTGGTCAATGGGTGACGTCCTGATGCTTGGTCTGTGGTCCCCAGTTTGGGCAGGCAGGTAGCAAAGACAGCAGCCATATAATGAGCTTGCTGCCTGTCTCTTTCTCTTTCCTTCCTATCCTGTCAGTTATTGAGGCTTCCTCCCAGTTATTAAAGAATTTAAAGGCCATCTATAGCAAAGTAAGGAAAGGGGTCTGTGGCCTTTGAACTAGTTTTTCAAGCTTATGCCTAACGTCTGGAGAGGCCTAATAAAATGCACAGCCAGAATAGTGAGGCCCTCTTGGCTCTAGAGATCCATATTAGTGCATTTTCTCATAGCTTCAGCTACCCTAGAATGGAATAGGGCTGGGTTTTCATTTGGCCCCTGTGTAACTTCTCTTAATTTAGCATAATTTACAGGTTTAATGACAGCCTTTTTCATCCCCTCAATCAAGCAAGTGATCATGTAATTGTGGTGGACTCTATCAGGGTCTCCTTCTTGACAGCCCCCATCTAAGATCACTGTCATGAACAGCTGTTCTTCTTGGGTTCTGAGTTCTGTTCTTCCTGAGTTCCAAATGTTCCAGGCGTGGAATTCTTCTGCCCATCAGTGGGCTAGAGACCAAATGTGGGTCTTTTCCTTATGAGTGCAACAGGTGGTAAAGATAACCTAAATGTTTTGCCAATTGAGATAAAAGGAAACTGCCCTTTGAATTTCTTCATAAAATGGGAGGGGTACTAACTAAAAGAGCCAAGATTTGCCTCTATTTCAGACAAATCAGATGTAGGGAATGGGACATGGGCCCTGATGATTCCTATACCCCCATTTGGCCACTTCCCAGAGTTGCAAAACTTTATCTGATGATGGGAGAGAATCAGAGGTGACTCTTGATCTGGTATGGGGAGGAGAAGTGGTTCTGGGTATAGAGGAGGTAAAGAGGGAGAGACAGAAGGTGTAGCTGAGGAAGGAGGTGTTGAAGGGGAAGATGTGTAGTCAGGGGAAATGAATGGAGAGACCAAAGTAGGGGAAGTTTGGAACATGAGAGTGTAAAAGAGGGGTCATCCAAAATGCCTGAGGAATCTAAGGGACTTAAGAATTTTGCCAGTCTCATTCTACAATTGTCTCTAAAGTCTAGGTTTTTTTTTTTTTTTTT
>NW_012101491.1:126887-184368 GCF_000951045.1 Mandrillus leucophaeus | reverse complement strand
TTTTTTTATAGAAACATAAACTTGAACATAGGGCACCTCAGACCATTTGGAAGAGTTATGGCAAAAGAGACCAAGCTGTAAAAGAATACTGGAGTCTAGGCTTCCATTCTGGGTCCAGTTCAATTTCTGTGGGAGGTGGTAAGGATGCCATACTGCGTTGCAAAGAAAGATTAGGTGTTTCTTTCTGTGGGGTTGAGGGTCAAATTTGTCCCAGTTATTCAAAATACAGTCTAGAGGTGAGTCTACAGGAATAGATGGGGTTTGTGGGATGAAAAAGCATGCCATTTTGGGGCAGTTCCAGTTGGGGCATGAACCACACTTTCTCTCAAGACATCTCGCGGAAATGAAAAGAAGGTTCTGTTTATGTCCACTGAGGGACTCAGGGTGCACTTTCTAAGGGAGTGTCTCAGCCATTAGAAAAGTCCTCTTGGCTGATCAGAGGCCTCATGCTGGATGGCCAGTCGAGGTACTCATTTATGCTGGGTGATCAGCTCAGGTTTGAAGAAAAAGGGTAAAGGAAGATCTCTGTCTGGTGTTGACCCAGGAGAGCGGGTAGTTAAGGGAAGACTCACTGTTCCGAGGCTCTCTGAGATCACCTGATTTAGCACATCCAGAAAAGGATGAATGGCTGACTCCACAGGAGAATTTAGAGTGAGAAAGAGGGTCTGAGTTACCTAAAACATGTGTGAATTTACCCTGAACAAGCTTCTGCTGTCAATTGCTGCACATTTAGGCATCAGGGACTTTTGATAAGAAAAGATAAGAAAGGGCCTTTTTTTCTTCTGGGCAGGGCAGCCAGTACTGTTCATTCTTTGGCCTTCAGGTGGCACCATAGACTGGCCCTGCCTGTTACTTTTAATTGCCAGAGAGCTAATAAAAGCTGGCGGACGAAAGACTGAAAAGAATAAGTATACTCAAGTCCCGCTCCCTAATGGGCAATGGTGGTCAGATACTTCCGCAAAGATACCTTCCAGTCCTACTAAAGAGTAGCTCCAGCTACAGTGCAATTGCCTCCGTGCTTAGAAACTGTCCAAAGATTGAAAAAAGAGAGGGGAGAGAATTCTCTGTGAAGAGAGAGTCCCCATATGGGCCACCAGAATGTTGCTGGTTAGCGATGACTATCTGGGCTGGTGGTGCAGGACTAAAAGAATTTACCAAGAGAGTTGTAGGTAGAAAAAAGGCAGATTTATTAGAGAAAGTATGAAAATACACTGTGAGAAGGCAACAGATGGTAGCAGAAGAGAAGCTGACTGCCAGGAGCAAAAAGGCTTGCTCAGGATTTTATAGAATGGAACTTGGAAACTTGCATTCTTCTGTCAGCTGGGGTATTTGATAAATTGAGGAATTTGATGGTAAACAGGAAGTTTTTGAGTTATATATGTTATTTGTTCAGGAGGGCTATATGTCCTGGGCCATAAGACCTATAATTTATCAGCTCACTCTTTTTGTTTATATGTTCTGAACCATGAAGAAAGGGATAAGGCATAGCTTATTTGCCTTTTATCTTTGCTTTCCTCTGGTCCTGCCAGCTGGACTCCTTTTTCCAAATTAGGACTCCACAATATATTATGTATTTGTATTTGTTCAGATAAAAATACTTTTATGATATTCTGTATATTTTTCTTTCACCAATAATTTATTTATAAATGTGTTTTAATTTTTAATTATTTTATGATTAAAGATGTATTTTTGTTTTCTAATTTAACTCTACTATGGTGGAATAACATATTTTTTATGATTTCAAATCTTTAAAATTTATTAATACTTGTTCCATGGACTAGAATATGGTTTGTCTTGCAGAATATTCCCTGTTGCAAAGAAACAATGTATATTTTGCTGCTGTTGTGTGGAATGTTTTATAGATGTCTGTTAGGTAAAGTTAGTTAGAAATGTTGTTTAAAGTTTCTATGTCTTTGCTGAATTTCTGTCTAGCTCAATTACTAGGTTGTTTTAGTCCCTATTATTGTTGAATTCTCTACTTCTTCCTTCAATTCCCTCAATTACAGTTTTATGTATTGGGGACTCTGCTTTTGGGACATGTGTGAGTTGTCCTGCCTTTCTGAACAAAACCAATGTATTTCTTAAATGTATTTGATTGATGTCTTAGGCCTCCCTAAAATATATAAAACCAAACTGTACCCCTACCACCTTGGGCTCATGTTCTCAGGACCTCCTGAGGTCTCTGTCACGGGCCATGGTCACTCATATTTGGCTTAGAATAAATCTCTTCAAATATTTATTTATTCAAATAAATATTTGAAGAGATTTCAAAACACCTGATGTTTTGAGCCCTCGCAGAGGTCATAGACCTCTGGAGAGAGAAACTGAGATGCATAAGAGGGTGGAAACGAGTCAGTGGTAACACACTGTGGAGTCCTGCCCTCAGGCAGCATGCATTGGCCTATCACAAAAACACCCTAGACTGCAGCTCAGTTCATCATTTTAAAAAAAAAAAAAAAAAAAAAAAAAAAAGAGGGGGATAAATGAGGAGAAAACAGGAGAATGACCCCCTTTTTGGCACCACTGCTTGCCAGAGTTTATATAAAATGGAAGTAATATGGTCTTTGTGCACATTTACATTGAGGAAAAATAGTCCTAAGGTTGACCTGCATGCTGTGGGATTCCTAGGTTCTATTTTCTTTTCTGCCTGCTTTAAGTCTATTGTTACTTTTCTGCAGAGATAAAAACCACTGTTTGGATCTAACAGTGGCTTTCTTCTTTCTTTTTTTGTTTGAGATGGAGTTTTGCACTTGTTGCCCAGGCTCACTGCAACCCCCGCCTCCGGGGTTCAAGCCATTCTCCTGTCTCAGTCCCCTGAGTAGCTGGGATTACAGGCACGTGCCACCACACCCGGCTAATTTTTGTATTTTTAGTAGAGACAGTCAGGCTAGTCTCGAACTCCAAACTTCAGATGATCCGCCCACCTTGGCCTCCCTACGTGATGGGATTACAGGCGTGAGCCACGATGCCCAGCCTAACAGTGTGTGTGTGTGTGTGTGTGTGTGTGTTTTGCAAGCTGGCAAAATTGTATTATCTCGTGACTAAAGTACTGAAGCAATAGCAATGGGAACTTTGTGTGTGTGAGTGTGTGTATGTATATGTGAGTGTATATATTTGAAGACCTTTATAATAGGCTTATTTACTTTTATGTTCAATTGGCAACTGAATCCATTTTAAATTTCTCTCTAGCACACCAGACTTTCTCTTCCTACCTTATGATGTAAATTTTGCTATCTAATTTTCACCTGAGTTGCCTGTAATGTGCAAATCTAAGGCTATTAACTGACAACTGCCTAAGGTAAGATAGAAAAATGGAAAAAATGGTCTTTATGAATCTATAAGATGTATTTCTTTCGGCATGCCTAACACGTCTATATATGTATATGCTGTATACACAATATTCCACTACTAAAAAGAAAGAGCTATCATTAATTGGCTTAAAATATGTAAAAGCTCTTGAATCAAATACTTAAAAGACTAGTCAAATGCTTTTTCAAGTTAATGTGACTTAAGTAAAATCTTTAAATAAGCCAGCTTTAAAATTATTAGTAAAATAATATCAGCAATATTAGCATTTTTTTGTTTGCTTTATTGTAGTTTTATGTTTCTTCCTGCAGAATACTATAAGATTTGCCATAAGGGTTATAAACTATAAAACTCAATCCAAGACAGAATGATCATTGCTTGTATATGCTTATGAAATATTGTTGGCTTAAATAAAAACAGCTAAACCCTGAGTTATTGGTATAAATACCCTTAAATTTAACCATAAGTCTTATTACTTATGTAAATACCTGAAATTCAGAGCTATAAAAATGGTAAATAGGAAAATAACTTTAAATATTGGTTATCACAGTTTTTAAAAATAATCTTGGTAAACTATTAAATTAATCAGGTAAATATAATTGAATAAATGCTTGTAAACAAACTTGACATAATTTAGGATCTAAGGTTATTATTTGATATTAAATATCTGAATAAATTCCAATTGAAAAATTATAGGAAAACTTTTTTTACTACTATACTTTAAGTTTTAGGGTACATTTGCACAACGTGGAGGTTTGTTACATATGTATACATGTGCCATGTTGGTGTGCTGGACACATTAGCTCATCATTTACATTAGATACTTCTCCTAATGCTATCCCCTCTCCTTTTCCCACCCCACAACAGGCCCCGGTGTGTGATGTTCCCCACCCTGTGTACAAGTGTTCTCATTGTTCCATTCCCACCTATGAGTGAGAACATGTGGTGTTTGGTTTTCTGTCTTTGCTATAGTTTGCTGAGAATGATGGTTTCCAGCTTCCTCCATGTCCCTACAAAGGACATGAACTCATCCTGTTTTATGACTGCATAGTATTCCATGGTGTATATGTGCCACATTTTCTTAATCCCTGTCTCTTATACACATCTAGATGTGTATAAGAGACAGGCCTAGGTTTTTTTCTAGGGTTTTTATGGTTTTAGGTCTAACATTTAAGTCTTTAATCCATCTTGAATTAACTTTTGTATAAGGTGTAAGGAAGGGATCCAGTTTCAGCTTTCTATCTATGGCTAGCCAGTTTTCTCAACACCATTTATTAAATAGGGAATTCTTTCCCCATTTCTTGTTTTTGTCAGGTTTGTCAAAGATCAGATGATTGTAGATGTGTGGTATTATTTCTGAGGGCTCTGTTCTGTTCCATTGATCTATATCTCTGTTTTGGTACCACTACTATGCTGTTTTGGTTATTGTAGCCTTGTAGTATAGTTTGAAGTCAGGTATCGTGATGCCTCCAGCTTTGTTCTTTTTCCTTATGGTTATCTTGGCAATGCAGGCTCTTTTTTGGTTCCATATTATGAACTTTAGTCTTTTCCAATTCTGTGAAGAAAGTCATGGGTAGTTTGATGGGGATGGCATTGAAAGGAAAACATTTTTTAAATGTTCTTATTTAAAGGTAAAATATCTTTGTCTAATTCAAAGCTTATTTAAGGGTTATGTATGAAAGAAGGTAAAGGAATCAGGAAATAAGAGATATAAAAAGAGTTAAGGGTATAAAGAGGTATTTTTGGTTAAAAAAAAAGGTTAAAAAATTTTGTATAAGAAAGAATCTTTGTAGTAAATTTTTATCCTAAAATAAAATGATGGCATTGCTCAAGAAAGAGGGACATTTAAGACAAACCAGTCTAAACAAGTTGCGAATGAGCTATGTAAGTTGTAATAATGTTATTTAGAAGGAATTTTTAAAGGGGTTGCATAATTCAATTGGCTATGATTAAGAAGAAATTATAATAGATTTTCTAGAGATGGGTCTTTGATATTAAAAAATACACTAATACAAAACTGAAAAATTAGTTAAAAGAAGATTTTTATTATAAATATTTAACTTACTTTTAATGCAAAATTTTAAAATTTTAAAATTCTGTGATCATTCTCTTTAACATTCGTCAGACCGATATCTCAGAAGTTCAATTCTTTCTCCTTTAGAAAGGCCTTAATAGCTCTCTCCTTCACCTTTTGTTGACTAGTGTATCTTTTATTAATTATCTAAAGTAAGTGAGAAAATTTTTTGAAAGTGGGCAAATAAAATATCTTTTGGGCCTGCCTTTTTATTGTGCATGCCTGTTATATCTCTATCTTTATGTGTCATGTAGAAGTGATATTTCACTAGCAAACTACATGAAAAAGCTCTAATCAAGTAACTTAAAAATGTAAATACTTATCAAATTGATAAAACCTAGCTGAGATGTCTTTTAATTCACATGACCTTGGTAGTCTTTAGTAAAATAGATTTGTAAATTTAATCTCAAAACTCTCCCCAGTAATTTAATATCTTAAAATTATGTTAAGACTTCAGTATTTTTCCCCACTGGAAATTTGGGTTACTAAAATTTAAAATAGTAGGAGCATAAAATATGCTATTAAAAATTTTATAAAACACAAGGATGTCACTTTTCAAAAAAAAGTAAGGTTTTTTTGATTAATAACTATTTAAGAGTTGCTTTATAATGAAGGAAATTATACAGATAAAATGAAACGGATAGAAAAACAAGGTAGGGCAACAAAAGCTAACTCTTTCTGTGTTAGTCCTGTGGTTATCAAGAAAAATAGTTGATATGGGGGAAGGGTACAACCAAGTAACCATTAAAAACCAGATGGTGTAATGCAAAGAAATTGTTCCATTTTGTAGACCGGTATCATTCAGTTTCTTTAAAAGTAGTAGATTGTAAAAATAACCACTTTAAGGCTAAAATTATTAATTTTAAATGCTGCTGAATTTAAGAGCTTATTTGGATTAATGCAGGCCCACAGCTCATTACCGAACAATCACTGAGTATCTGCGATCCAAATGCATAGAGGTTTATTCCTGAGAAAACAATCAGCCTAGTGGGTCAGATAATACCATTATAAGGTCTGTTGATTCTGCGCAGGGGACTGCCCAACTCTCTCTATAAAATAGCAAGTGAAGTACCCCAGATGAAGCAGTTAATATGTTTCATATGCAAGCTATGCGGGACTAGCTTTATAATAACTGTGATATCCCCCCACCAAATATGTCTATTATCTGGATCATGGTATATTTGGTGGTTAAGGGGGGCCCTTTTACATGGATGCCCCTCTCACAGAATTATAGGTCTGTTTAAGAAGCCTTATCAAATCGGTCTCTCATATGTCTTAAAGATGCAACTCCCTGCTGGGAACCCAAGCCCTTTTCACCAGAAAAATTAAAACGGTCTGGGGTTAAAAAGGCTTCTGGGGACCAGAACATAAAAACATGCAGATTAATAGAATTATAAAATGTAAGATGTTTAAACAAGCTCTATGTGAGGTAGTTGTAACCCCTTTTACCTAAATGTCTTATGAAAATAGATACTATATCTAACTGGGGAATGTTTTCCTCTTTCTAGTACTATAAAGCTGAAGACATGTAAATCTGCTCATGTAAATCCTCCACTGCATAGTCTTTTGTATGGGGCACTTATGGGGATCATAGCAAAAACCATGAGTACTTTTCAATAACAACAACTGAGCTAGAGAATTTCTACTTCGTGGGGCATTTACTGCCTTGCTGTGGAATATTAACTGGAGCTACCACTATACTAATGGAAATAATGTTTCCCAAAAAGTTCCATGATAAAATAAAAATGGTTTGCATAAAATCTTGCTATCTAATAAGCAGAGAACCTTTTCCTAAGACTAACTGTAAGAAGCTGCTAAATTCTACATTGCCAAATAGCTCTCATGAGCTGTTCGGTTTGTAAATGACATTTCCAAACAAACATCTTGTCTTAAAAGCTGCTGCTCTGATTAAAAGAGGGTCAAGATTTTTTTTCTTTTAAGTTATTTGGATAAAGTATGTTTTTGTAAGCAAATTTACCTTTCTGAGTTCTCCAAAATTCAGATTGTAATTTTATAACATTATAGTTGTCTGCATTAAATAATAATTAAAAATAATTATTTTAAGGGAAAAGTATGACATGATAATAGATTTTAGCCCTAACTTTTTAAGTGCAGATAAAATTATTATTTCTTGGCTACAGTAATCCTCTAGAAAGTACCAGATTATAATTTTTCTTCATATTTTTAGTTGGTTCCCTAATAGACTAGGGCACCTTTCTATTTCTTTTTTCTGTTCTAACTTACAAATTTTTCTGTGTCTGTCAAACTATAAATGTTATTTATCTCTCCTTGTTTTACTTCCAAGGAAACAAAAATCATGATATTCTGAAGACCAGAGATATGAATCTCCTTCATTTGGCATCCCACTGGCCCCGATCTGTTTCACTGCTAATGTTCTGCTGCCAAAACTATACAAGCTGCCTCCCCCTCAGGCCCAGAGACTATCACGGAAGAGGTGGGTTCATAAGATTGTAAGGGCCAGTTTTCAGGGATAATATTAGGTCAAGAACAAGCCCTCCAAATCAAGAATGGGGTACAAAAAATGCCTAAACAGTTAGTAAAACAACTTTAGTTGCCTTCTAAATTATAATGTGTCACTTTTGCATACACCCCAACCATAAAAATTTTCTGCTTACTATAAAATTAAAGAAAAATATTTACTAACAGGATAAAATAACTTGAAACAAAGCCTCCTGATTATCATACTCCAAGTATAAGTTGTAAAGATAAAAATATATTTATGCATATTTTTAATTATATTTTAAAATAATGCTTATGTTTTGTATAGCTAATTGCTGTAAGTCTGTAACAGAAACCAAGCTCAACACATAAAAGTTAAAAATAAGTCAGTGTTGTAACTTTGTCTTTTGGTTTTATTGTCAGCTTTTTAAACTCAAAATAATAATTTTAAGAAATGATAAATGCCTGTCCACATCCATTCCTATATGGCCTAAAACAATTGGCTATAAGTATTTCGACTCTGAGGGCCCTCAGCCATAGGGAGTCCTTCTGAGGGAAAAATGACACCATAAAATTATATGACTTCTCCTGTGGCAAAACCTTTTCTCTCCCAAATACCAGTATATGGTGCAATACAAAAGTATTAGAAAAAATAGATTTATCTACTGTTAACAAGTCTATAACAATTTACACAATGAGAGCGAGGTGTTTCTTGCATTTAATGTATACCCTTCTCAGGATGCTGTGTCTATGGAGATAAATTGGTTGAAAGAGAAATTAATTTATTAAATTTGAACTTAATGTTGGTCCTACAATTCTCAAATAAGATTTATCATAAGTTTCAAGTAACCCTTGATAAGGAGGGTAAACACATTGTGAGTCTGATCAAAGAATATAATGATGCATACAGAGTTTTTTTTCTTTTTTTTTTTTCTGGTTGGTTGGGTTGTTTACTGCCCTCTGATTCTACTTATAACCTTGGACACCCAAATATTCACTCCCTTTATGATGTTTGTTACTATATTAACATTGGACATTTCTTGTAAATATTATGCCAGATACAGGAGAAGGAAAAGGCACAGTTAAAGACCTGGATCATGATAACTCAGAAAATAGATCTGATCTGGGATTTTTTTTAGACTAAACCCTAGGCCCGACTCCATCTCACCCATTAAACAATTGGCTATTACATCAGGTCAGACCATGTCCTCCCCACATTGTCCAAATTGTTAATATTTAAAATTATTACTATCAAGTGAGAGAAGTCTAGGAACAAATCTTCCTAGCACCATGGGAACCTGCCAGATGGCCAAATCAGACAACTTTAGGAAGGAGCCTCCCTAGCGCTGTGGGAGTTTTTTAGCCTGCACATGCATTCTATGGAATGCTTTTTGGCCAAGAGGCGCACTGAGGAATAAGTTCTGATTTTTTTACCTTGCCCAAATTCCTATCTAAGGAGTCTGGGGAGTCATGCCCTACAAACCATACATTCTCATCAGATGGGTTTTATTTAACCCTATATATCATGACTTACTTTCCAGTTGGCCTCTGGCATAACATTCTGAGATAAGGAAGAAAATAAAAATATTTTTCCCCAAAACTTGTTTCTCTAATGGCCCTGAAAATCTCCATCTGTAAAGAATCTCTATTAACATAAATCTTTTTCTTCCAGGCCCTTCCAATCCTGAATAGATTAACTAAAAGCGTAGCACCTTTTAAAGATCTGAATAGGAAACATTTTTCATCTATTGTCTCTAAGGGCAGCCACTATAAGACTTCAAAAGAACTTTGGTCTCTACAATCTTTTTTTAAATTTTTTAAAAATTATGCTTTACCTTCTGGGATACATGTGCAGAACATGCAGGTTTGTTACATAGGTATACACGTGGCACTGTGACTTGCTGCACCCATCAAGCCATCAACTACATTAGGTATTTCTCCTAATGCTATCCCTCCCTTAACCCCCATGCCCTGACAGACCCTGGTGTGTGATGTTCCCCTCCCTGCATCCATGTGTTCTCATTGTTCAACTCCCACTTATGAGTGAGAACACACGGTGTTTGGTTTTCTGCTATTGTGTTAGTTTGCTGAGAATAATGGTTTCCAGCTTCATACATGCTCCTGCAAAGGACATGAACTCATCTTTTCGTATGGCTGCATAGTATTCCGTGGTGTATATGTGCCACGTTTTCTTCATCCAGTCTATCATTGATGGACATTTGGGTTGGTTTCAAGTCTTTGCTCTTGCGAACAGTACTGCAATAAATGTGTGCGTGTGTCTTTATAGTAGAATGATTTATAATACTTTGGGTATATACCCAGTAATTGGATTACTGGCTCAAATGGTATTTCTAGTTCTAGATCCCTGAGGAATCACCACACTTCCACAGTGGTGGTGGAACTAATTTACACTCCCACCAACAGAGTAAAAGGATTCCTATTTCTCCACTTCCTCTCCAGCATCTGTTGTTTCCTGACTTTTTAATGATCACCATTCTAACTGGTGTGAGATAGTATCTCATTGTGGTTTTGATTTCCATTTCTCTAATAACCAGTGATGATGAACTGTTTTTAACGTTTGTTGGCTGCATAAATGTCTTCTTTTGAGAAATGTCTGTTCATATACTTCACCCACTTTTTGATGGGATTGCTTGTTTTTTCTTGTAAATTTGTTTAAGTTCTTTGTAGATTCTGGATATTAGCCATTTGTGAGATGGATAGATTGCAAAACTTTTCTCCCATTCTGTAAGTTGCCTGTTCACTCTGATGATAGTTTCTTTTGCTGTGCAGAAGCTCTTCAGTTTAATTAGACCCCATTTGTCAATTTTAGCTTTTGCTGCCATTGCTTTTTGTGTTTTAGTCATGAAGTCTTTGCCCATGCCTATGTCCTGAGTGGTATTGCCTGGGTTTTCTTCTAGCATTTTTATGGTTTTAGGCCTTACATTTAAATCTTTAATCCATCTTGAGTTAATTTTTGTGTAATATGTAAGGAAAGGGTCCAGTTTCAGTTTTCTGCATATGACTAGCCAGTTTTCCTGACACCATTTATTAAATAGGGAATCCTTTCCACATTGCTTGTTTTTGTCAGTTTTGTCAAAGATCAGATGGTTGTAGATGTGTGGTGTTATTCATTGTTATTTCTGAGACATCTGTTCTGTTCCATTGGTCTATATATCTGTTTTGGCACCAGCACCATGCTGTTTTGGTTATTGTAGTGTTGTAGTATAGTTTGAAGTCAGGTAGTGTGATGCCTCCATCTTTGTTCTTTTTGTTTAAGATTGACTTGGGTATGTGGCCTCTTTTTTGGTTCCATATGAAATTTAAAGTAGTTTTTCCTAATTATGTGAAGAAAGTCAATTGTAGTTTGATGCGGATAACATTGCATGTATAAACTACTTTGGGCTATGTAGCCATTTTCACAATATTGATTTTTCCTATCCATGAACATGGAACTTTTTTTCCATTGGTTTTTGTCCACTGTTATTTCCTTGAGCAGTGGTTTGTAGTTCTCCTTGAAGAGGCCCTTCATGTCCCTTGAAACTTATATTCCTAGGTATTATATTATCTTTGTAGCAATTGTGAATGGGAGTTCACTCATGATTTGGCTCTCTGTCTATTATTGCTGTGTATACGTGCTTGTGAGTTTTGTACATTGATTTTGTATCCCGAGAATTTGCTGAAGTTGCTTATTAGCTTAAGGAGTTTTCAGGCTGAGACAATGGGGTTTTCTAAATGTACAATCATTTCATCTGCAAACAGAGACAATTTGACTTCCTCTCTTCCTATTTGAATACGCTTTATTTCTTTCTCTTGCCTGATTGTCCTGACCAGAACTTCCAATACTATGTTGAATAGGAGTGGTGAGAGAGGGAATCCTTGTCTTGTGTCAGTTTTCCAAGGGAATGCTTCCAGTTTTTGTCCATTCGGTATGTTATTGGCTGTGGGTTTGTCATAAATAGCTCTTATTATTTTGAGATACGTTCCATCATACCTAGTTTATTGAGAGTTTTTGGCATGAAGGGATGTTGAACTTTGTCGAAAGCCTTTTCCACATCTATTGTCTTAATCTGAACATTTTCCTTCATCAATTCCATGTCTTTAGACAAACTCAACCAATTGTCAGCCAGAAAGTGTTTAAATTTACCTATATCCTGGAAACCTGCCAGCTTTGAGTTGTCCCACCTTTCTGAACTAAACCAATGTATTTCTTAGATGTATTTGATTGATGTCTCATGCTTATCTAAAATACATGAAACCAAGCTGTACCCCAACCACCTTGGGAACGTGTTCTCAGGACCTCCTGAGGGCTGTATCATGGACCATGGTCACCTATACTTGGCTCAGAATAAATCTCTTCAAATATTTTACAGAGTTTGGCTCTTTTTGTTGACACTCTTAGAATATTAGTTCTTAAATTTCATAACTGAGTATTTAAGTGTACGTATCAATTGGGTGTCTGTAGGCTTCTAATGCGCAGAGAGCTCACTAAAATTTTTTGTGTTATTTTAAAGAGGCAAGAAATCATGATTGGTCAGGTATGCCAAGAATGTTCAGGGAATACCGTATGAGTCTGAAGTGTAGTTACATAGGAGGAATTTCCCACTATGAATTTACCCTTCTTTAATGGAAAGTTGAGTTTATAATAATACTGGTATGTGCATAATGGCAGATGATGTTTTAGTGAATTTGTTGTTACTGTAAAATTTTACAAAACCTTGCCATTTCATTATTAAAATATAGTGTAAATAAAATTTATGGAAAATATAATATGGTAAACCATATTAGACATTTTGTGGAAGAAATTTGCTTATTTTTAGGCAGGAAGGCACTGCTAAAGACTAGGTTCCCATTTATTAATTTTGCATCTCCATAAAACATTAGTGTATTTTTGACAATGCTTAAGTCCCGGCTACACCAAGTAAACTTAAAAGGAAATTAGGTCATTAATTAGTAAGATACATTTACTTGTGAGTAATTTCTTGTAACAACTTTATTGAGATATGATTTACAAACCGTGAAACCCACCCATTTAAAGTATACAGTTAATGGTTTTGAATATACTTACAAATATGTACAGCAACCATTACTATTTAATTCCATAATTTTTATCACCTGCTTGGAGTAATTTAAATAAAAATTTGAAAAGGCCCTTTGAAATGAATAAATTTTTATTGAATTTTTAATGTAACTGATGTATTCTTAAAACATCAAGATCAAATCATAGGTAAGATAAATATGCGAGATAGAATAGCCCCCATAATTGTTGTGGAGGTATCTGTGAATCATAGGAATCACATTTTATAGTGCAGCTAAGACTTGAATATATAAAGGATATCCAAAGTTGCCTATATCCACATGCATAGAAGTGCTGTTTTCTTTTAGATTCACCAATCAACTTTATAGAATTTTCATGTGAAAAGAGTAATGAACCTTTCTGTGAAGCTTGTATGTTTGGAGTGAACAGAAACACTGCAGTGGGGCCTCTGGGCCTAGGAATTGCATAGTAGAATCTAGAAGGAGGAGTGATTTGTACAAGAATACTCCTGTGAATTGTTTGTTTATTGGTTTTTATGTTTGTGTACTGGAAAAAGTACACTCAAGAGTCTACTGTTTTTGAAGTCGTAATAAAATTATAAAGAGTTAAGAATACTCAAAATTCCAGTGGACAAGGTAAAATGGGCCTAAAATAAGTCAAAACTAAATGAAGTATACTTTTGTAATTTGCTGGATGCCTCAATTAAATCAGTATGTGTTCATATTTAGAAAATTTTACCAAGAATTTGTTGTATCTATACAATATAAAGGTCTCTTTAAAGTAATATATGGATTTAAAAAATTGTTGTTCCCTAGAGGAAAGCAGGTCTATTAGGGAGGATTTTATCTCAGTTCATTTAGAGAGGCTTCTTTATGGAATTTGATTATATCATCAAATTCCTGGACCTGTGATTCATGCAATATTTAAAACAACAGGAAATCTTTTAAAACAAAGTTAGGTTTCCACATCTGCAGAGATAAATTTGAGGGCATGATGTATACTTTATAATTAGAAAAGATCTTCATGGAAATAATTTGTCCAAATTAATGAGAGATACCCTTTGAATAATATGTTTATTATCTTTCTTGAAGGGATAATTTAATAAGACATGTAATTTTAAGGCTCAGAGACCGCATGATTGAACAGCTATATGCTCAACGTGGAGAAGTCCCACTTATTGAAGTACGTTTTTCAGGTCCGTTCGTGTTAAGTATATTTACACTGTTGTGCAACAGAGATTTTGGATTTTTTATTTTTTGAAACTGAAACTATACGCTAGGCATGAAGTCTCTGACTCCTTCCCCCAGCTCTTGATAACCACCTTCCTATTCTCTGTTTTTATAATTTTGACCACATTAGATACTTCATATGGGTGGAATTACAGAATATTCGTTCTTTTGTTACTGGTTTATTTTGCTTAACATAATGTCCTCAAGGCTCACCCATGTAGCATGTAACAATATTTTCCCTTCTTTTTGAAGACTGTTGTTTATATACTTTCTCTTTATCATTTTATCTGTTGATGGATATTTAGGTTATTTATACCTCTTGGCTACTGAGAACAGTGCTGCAGTGAACATGGACATGCAACTATCTCTTTGAGATCCCGCTTTGGGTTCTTTCGGATATATACTCAGGAGTGGGATTGCCAGATCACATGGAAATTATATTTATAAATTTTTTAGGAACCTCCATAATGTTTTACATAATGGCTGCATGATTTTATATACCTACCAACAGTGCAAAAAGATTTCAGTTTCTCCATGTCCGTTCCAACATTTGTTATTGTATGTAATTTTAATAGTGGCCATCTTAAGGGGTATGGGGTGATATATCATTGTGGTTTTGATATGCATTCATGTTATGCTAGTGATGTTGGGCATCATTTCATATGTTTGTTGACTATTTGTGTACCTATTTGTCTATTCATGTTGTTTTACCTCTATCTTAATTGGGTAATTTATTTTGGTCGTTGGTGGTGAATTGAAGTTCTTTATATATTCTAAATCTTAACTCCTTATCAGATATATAATATGCAAATATTTTCTTCCATGTTGTCTTTTTCACTCAGTTGTTTTTTTTTTTTTTTTTTTGACGTGTGTGAGTTTTTAAGTTTGATATAGTTTCATTTGTCTATTTTAACTTTTGTTGCCTATGCTTCTGGTGTCATCTTTATTAAATAATTGCCAAATCTAATGCCTTGAGAGTTATCCCTATGTTTTCTTCTATGACTTTATATTATCAGACCTTGCATTTAGATCTTTAATTCTTTTTCAGTTAATTTTTCTGTATGGTGTGATTTATGGGTCCACATTTATTCTTTTGTGTGTGGATATCCAGTTTTCTCAACACCATTTATTGAAGAGTCTGTACCTTTCTCGTTGTGTAGTTTGGTACCATTCTCAAAAATAATTTGGTTATGTATGCAAGGTTCATTTCTTGGCTCTCTATTCTGTATTACTGGTCAATATCTCTAACTTTGTAAACATTCTTTATCTTGATTACTTCTTTGTAGTCTTTTGAAATCAGGAAGTGTGAGTTCTCCCATTTTATTTATTTTTTTTACAAGACTGTTCAGGCTGTTTGGATTTCTTGACATTCCTTATACATTTTAGGATTTTTTCTTGTATTTTTGTAAAATAATAAAAAATTGAGATTTTGGTAGTGATTCAATTGAGTCTGTAGATTACATATTGTGGACATTTTCACAATATTAAGTGGTCCAATACATAAGCACAGGTTGTTTTTCAATATTTTTGTTTCTTATTTGAGTCTTTTAGTAATGTTTTGGTTTTTTCGCCATACATCATTTACCTCCTTGTTTATTTCCAAGTATTTTATCCTTTTGATGTTATAGCAAGTAGAATTGTTTTCTTTCTTTTCTTTTCTTTTCTCATTGGTAATTTATAGTGCATAGAAACAACTGATTTTTGTATGCTTGTGTTGGATATTGAAATTTTGTTGAAATCATGTATCAGTTTCAACAGTTTTTTTGTATGCATGTAATCTTTAGTGTTTTCTGCCATGCAATTCTGTCAATTTGGATGTCTTTCGTTACTTTTTATTATGTGATATTTCTATCTAAGACTTCCAGTGCTATGTTGAATAGTAGTGGAAAGAATGGGCCTCCTTGCCTTCTTCTGGATATTAGAGAGAACTATTTCTATCTTTCACCATTAAGTAAAATGTTATCTGTTGGTTTTTAATATATGGCTTTTATTACGATAAAGTATTTTTCTTTTATTTCCAGTTGTTGAGTGCTTTATATTATTAAAAAAAAAAAAAAAGGTATGTTGAATTTTCATTAAAAGAGGCCAGGACACAATTTTTGTTCTTTATTTTGTTAATATAGTGTATTATATTGATTGATTTTTTGTTTTGAACCATGTTTGCATTCCAGGTATAAATCCCATTTTATCAGTAGGTATAATACTTTTAATCTGCTATTGCATTTGATTTGCTATTTTCCTGAGTATTTTTTGCATCAGTAATCATCACGAATAATGTTCTGTGGTTTTATTTTCTTCTTGTTTCTGGTTCTGGTATTAGAATAGTACTGGCCTCATAAAATGAGTTTGAAAGTGTTCCCACTTTTTCTATTTTCTGGAAAAATTTGAAAATTTGTGCTAATTTTTGAACATTTTGTAGAATTCATCACTGAAGACAACTGATTGTGGGCTTGTTTTGGTATGGGAAGTTTTTGATTATTGCTTGACTCTCCTTACTAGTTATAGTCCTGTTCAGAATTTTTTCATTTCTTTATGATTCATATACAATAGATTATATGTTTGTAAGTTTATCTTTTTTCTATATTATTCAATTTGTTAGTTATAATTTTTACTATATAATTTTTATACTCCTTTTTATCTCTGTCAGATCAGTTGTTATATCCCCTCTTTCATTTCTAAATTCAGTTATTTGAGTCTTCTCCTTTCTGTCGTATTCTAACTAAAGATTTGTCAATTTTATTGATCTATTCAAAAAACTGTCTTTTGGTTTTATTTTTTCTATTGTTTTTCTGATTTCTAATTTATCTCTTCTCTATCTTTATTAATTATTCTTCTTTTGCTAATATTGGGTTCAGTTTGTTTTCCTCTTCTAGTTCTTTAAGGGCTTATGCATGTTTCCTAATTGAAACAATATGCATGTTCCTGCTTAGGAAATCCCTCTAGTGTCTGTCTGCGATATTGCAGCCTCTACGTGTAGCAGTAAGCTATAGAACTGAAGCCCTACCTAGTGTCTGTCTGTGGTATTGCTGACTCTAGTTGTAGAATTAGTCATGTTTTGTTTTCAATGGCCTGCAATTTGGCCACGTACTCCTGTCATCACTTAGATGCAGGCAAGTTAGAAAATAGTTGCTTGGACAGCACCATGAGAAGTCAGAATGTTAGCTGAGGATTCCACTCCTTTCCATTTCAAAGGAGAAGTTAGAAATTAGGGATTTCCTCCCAACCACATTGTACTGTGCTGGGGAAGGGGGAGCTCTGTTGAGTAAATGCTATATATATAATTTTTTTTTCCTGGCTTCAGCTCACCATGGTGCAGGAACCTTTTAACTGGTTTGTGGATTTGTCACTAAGGCTACTGACTCATATGTTTTAGTTCCTGTTTTCTTGAGTGAAGAAGCATCTGGGGCTTTCATATTCTGCCATCCTGCTGAAGTTACTGCTTGCATCATGCAGTGTTTCAGAATGACCAATCTGACTGAAAGTTGTTATAGAGATCTTAAAAAATATTATTTATTTTTGAATAAACAAAAATTTTTTATGAGCCCACTAAATCTAAATTTGCATGTAAAGCATCCAATGGCCATGAAGTGTTGATAACCTGGATAGATTCCTTATGGTTTCTATGGGTCTACTAACCAGAGAAGGCCAATTACAGATACCAGGTAAATAATTAAACATGTGCTTCAAAGCCATGTAAGTATAACATGTCCAGGGAAATGTCATGAAATCTCAAGCACTTTTAAATTGAATTACTTCCCCTTTGTAATTTTATTATCTTGCTTTATCCTGAAGATTCCATTAAGTGGCTGCTGGGTACATGCAGCAAAGTAATATTTTCATGATTTCACTGTTTCCATTTGGGGGCTATTTGATGGTAAGGTGAATTAAATCCACTTAATTTAAATTTTAAGGCATTAGTAGAAGTCAACCTCATTAGGAATGGATGTGTGTATGTTCTGAAAAATGCAGATGAGCCTTTATTAATCTTCATTTGCAGAAATGTGACAATCATTTATCTGAAATTTCCAATTTTTTCAGTTGGCACTGATAACTTTAAGGCTCAGATGAAGAATTCATGGAAATGAGTCATCAAAATCATGAAATATTTTTGGTTTGTTTGTTGGAAGGTTCATGTCAATGAGAGTGAGGTATATTTGATGTATACATTTCTTATCAAAGGTCACATAAATGGAACATGAACAATGGCCCCAGCATTGAAATGAGAGACCTAGAAGTAATATTAGTCACATTGAGAAGGTAGCTGCTTGTAAAGAGAGGAACAAATCATTAGGCAGGATGCTCTAAGGTAGCAAAGGACTCCACATAGTGTTACAGAATATCCTATAACATTACAAGGATAAATGAAAAGGGCTATTAGGACTAAAATTAAAATAAATTCCAGGGATTACTAGTAAATATTAGCCAATTTTGGTCCTCCAAAATTCTGGTTTTGAGATAATATTCACACACTTAAATTGTCAAATTAGCAGTATCAGTGATATACATCTCAAAGAGTTATTTCGAGAATTAAATAAGATAATACGTAGGAAATATGCAACAGAGTCACTACCTAAAGGTGGGGTATACGGCAGCATGGGAAATTGCTAATACACATGTACACATTCCAATATATAAAATACCTTTTTGAATCATGGCAATGATAACAGTGTAGTATAATGAGCCAAAGATGACCTATGCATATTGGACCCTAGGTTGTTTAATTCTTTTATCCTGTGTGTGTGTGTTTTTAATTTTCATTTTTCTTTGTTTCTTCTAAAAAAAGAACAGGATACATGTGCGGAATGTGCAGGTTTGTTACATAGGTATACATGTGCCATAGTGGTTTGCTGTACCCAGTGACCCATCCTCTAAGTTCTCTCCCCTTGTCCCCCAATCCTGCATAGTATTCCATAGTGTATATATACCACATTCTCTTTATCCAGTCTCTCATTGATGGGTATTTGGGTTGGTTTCATGTCTTTGCTATTGTAAATAGTGCTGCAATAAACATGTGTTTGCATGTGTCTTTATAGTAGAATGATTCATATTCCTTTGGGTATATACCCTGTAATGCGATTGCTAGGTCAAATGGTATTTCTAGTTCTAGATCCTTGAGGAATTGCCCTACTGTTTTCCACAATGGTTGAATTAATTTACCTTCCCACCAACAGTGTAAAAGCGTTCCTATTTCTCCACAGCCTCGCCAGCTTCTATTGTTTCTTGACTTTTTTATAATCGCCATTCTGACTGGCGTGACATAGTATCTCATTGTGGTTTTGATTTGCATTTCTCTGATGATCAGTGATGTTGAGCTTTTTAAAATATATTTGTTGGCCACGTTAATGTCTACTCTTGAGAAGTGTCTGTTCATATCCTCTGCCCACTTTTTGATGGGGCTGTTCTTTTCTCGTATGTTTGTTTAAGTTGCTGTTTACTTCTTCACTGCAATATGATAACTGTTAGTTCAAAAACCTGCTGGTGCCAAATGAAATTTTGCACATCAAAATTGCTTTTTTTCCTTTTGAACATCTAATCTGGAGACTTCTTTCTATAATACTGAGTGACATCCCCTAAACATATAAGCCCCTCTCTGATACATCCCAACTCTCTCAGAGAGTTCCTTTGTCTTTTCCCTTTCTGTATGGTGGGCCCCTGGCCATATGCTTCAGGTCAGTTTCAGGCTGTGAAAGTTTTATCCTCTCATGTGAAAGCACTGCCTAATAAAGCTTCTTGAGTGTTACTGCCTCTCATCATCATGGTTTTTTCCTTGATTAACCCCAAATCCCTGGACTCAAACAGGTGATGACCAAGATGGGATTTTGGGGATTAGAATATGGGCATGAAGACTGCCTAGCCAGTGAGACCATCCATTGACATAATGATCCTGGATAGCTTTAAGTGGCTGGGTCTTAAAATGTAAAACACCTCTGCTTTAGTTTGAGATGGCATTGCTTCATGCTGTATTATACTCTATATTTTTCGTGATTTTCTCCTGTGTCTCATTAGCCTGACTGAGGAAGCACCAAAATATCTTTGAACCCACATCATGAAAACTGAATTTTTGTGTTACAGGTGTTAAGATACCCAGGGAAGGAGGCCAAGCCATTTACCAGGACCCCTCACTAGGCAGGCTCTGAATATTTTAATACCTGTAGGCCTTAATAAGAAAGAGAAGAAATGCAGGAGTCTAGAGAAAGAATGGATTTTCCTTGATCCCATAATAGAGATTCCTGCAGTGGGACTGGTGATTTGGGGAATTCTGAAATGAGAAGGCATCTTCATCCTTAAGGACTACTATGGCAGGTTAAGGAGCCAGTGAAGCTGAGATGCAGGACTAGGCCAGTCAGCTAAGTGCAGTTAGGGCAGGCAGCTTTGTAAATATCATGCCTCTGCTATTGTCCCATCTGATCTGCTGCTAAAAGTGATGTAAATTCTAGTCTCTCCCCAGCGGGATATGGACACCCCAAACCTTTGGACTGAGCCAGCTAAATCATTACTTAAAATTTTGAGTAAAGACATGGAAATGTATATTCTTGCTTCTCTAAAGACTCCAAAGGAGGTGGCTACTCATGAAAAATATGTTACAAACCATGAGACATATGTTAGGCCCCATCTTTGACGATTTCTCACCAGGGTGCCACTCACAAGGGATTTAAAAGCTCAAACTCCCCAGGGGAAATAAGATAAGCTGAGCTGGCAAGGAAAATCATGGGAAGACAACCAGCACCCTTTTTTAAGAAGTAGAACTGTGTCACCATAATAGGAACTGGGATAATGTACCCCTTACATTGCCAGTAACCACATGCAAAGTAATAAAATAGAAAAGGCAAAAGGAAAAGACCAAAAAGGAGGAACTAGTTCTCACTTGGAGGAAGAGACTTGCTCCAGCTATTGTCCTAAGGCCCAGTATCTTCTTAAGTATTTAACCGACAAACCACTCATGGTTTAAAGTGTAAACCCAAAATATCTGAGACAGGTCTCAACCAATTTAGAGAGTTTATTTTGCCAAAGTTAAGGACGTGCCCATGAAACACCCTCAAGAGACCCTAATGACTTGTGCCCAAGGTTGTCTGGGCATGGCTTGGTTTCGCACATTTTAGAGAGAAAGAAGACATCAATCTGTATTTGTAAGATGTACACTGGTTCTGTCCAGAAAGGCAGGAAAACTGGAGGAGGGGGAGTTGACTTCCAGGTCATAGATAAATAAGAAACAAAAGGTTGCATTCCTTTGAGTCTCTGATTAGCCTTTTACCGAATACACAGTTTACATGCCAGAGGAGGGTATAAGATTAATCACTTATCCCTTAGTCTGACCTTAGTAAAACAATAGGGTAGAGGAAGCAATCAGACATGCATTTGTCTCCTGTGAGCCTAAGAGGGATGACTTTGAGTTCTGTCTGTCTTTTGTCCACAAAGAATTTCCTTGTGGGCAAATAATAAGGGAGATATGTAGCCCTTTTTTTTTTTTTTTTTTTTTTTTTTTTTTTTAAATCTTTGTAGTTATCTTGTTTAGGAATAAAATGGGAGGCAGATTTGCCTGACATAGTCCCCAGCTTTATGTTTGTATTGGCTTAGTGATTTGTGTTGGGGGGGTCCCAAGATTTATTTTCCTTTGATATCTCCCCCTTTTCTTTTTAAAATCTTTTGGAGAAAACATTTTAGAAGAAAATGAGCTTTTTGGTCCAGGTTTTCCTCATGACTAGGATGGTTTGTTCCTAGACAGGTAGGTCTCATGTTACTAGGAAAGGTCATTTTTAGTAGGTTGTGAATTCTTACATTCTACAAAGAAAAAACAGGAGGAAGAAGGGAGAAAAGCAACAACAACAAAAATATGAAAAGTAATCCTGAAAAATCAATATAAGCCATCTTACTCTGAAGTTCATACATCAGTAGGCAGGTTTGCAAGTGGTTTATATATGTAAATAGTTTGTTGTAATTTCATTTTCTTCTGAAGTTTAACTTTTCTAGCTTCAGTTTGCAGGGCTTAAAGAAAGCACAGGTTAATTTTTGGTTATTTCAAATCAGGGAAAGTTGGAAGGGGGAAGGAAAGAAAAGAAAATTTAAATATTATTTTGAAGACTTATAGCCAGGAAATTTTAGAATTCAGTCCAAGCTGTAGAAAATAATAAAAATTCAAAAACATTAGGCAAGATTAGAATCTAACCACAGGTGTACTATAGTGCAAAAGAAAAACAAATCATGGGACCCCCAAATCACTGAGCTAAAGACAAAGTCAAGCTGGAAACTGCTTAGGACAAACCTGCCTCCCATTCTATTCAGTCATCCTGCTTACTGAGATAAATGCATATGTGATTGCCTCTGTTGGAAAAGTTTATGAGAAACTCAAAAGAATTCAACCTTTGTCTCTTATCTACCTATGACCTGGAAGCCCACTCCTCACTTCTAGTCATCCCACCTTTTTTGGACCTAACCAATGTTCATCTTACATATATTGATTTAATTCTCATGCCTCCCTAAAATGTATAAAACCAAACTGTTCCCTGACTACCTGGGCACATATCATCAGGACCTCCTGAGGCTGTGTTACAGCACATGTTCTTACTTGGCAAAATAAACTTGCTAAATTTACTGAGACCAGTTTCAGATATTTGGAGTTCAGAGTTTGGTAACCATGAAGGGATTCTTAGTGGAGGTGCCCCGACCTTTGACAAATCTCTGTTGGTGTCCGCTACCAGCTTGAGCTATCTTTATGGCTCATACTAATGGAACAAGTTGCTGAGGCCTGGGGGCCACTTCCCCCTCCGCCACCTCCCCCATGCTTCCAGAGAATCCCTGATCTTCAAAAATTTGGTTAAGGTCTAAAGTGTATTTTCCTGCACAGCTCCTTTTTTTTTTTTTTTTTTTTTTTTTTTGGAGTTTTACTTGCTTCCAGCAAGGAAGGCAAGTTTTCCTGTTTCCATGATGGTAAAAGGCAGGTAACTCCTTTCTGGCGTTTGAACTTGTTTCCAAGGTGAGGTAAGTTTGAGTTTTTTCCTGCTTCTAGGATGGTAGAGAACAGTCTTCAGCCTGAGATCCATCCCTAGGTATGTAGCTGAATTGGGGTATTTTTCTTGGCTAAAGTTAAAACTAACAACCAGCTGGTCTTAATTTCTCCTTTACATTAGAGCACTCAGTAATCAAATAAATTGGGAGATAATTTGTTTTGCTTAATAGTTTCTTGTTGTTATTTGTTTGTTTGTGTATTCGTTGTTGATTAGGTCTTTTTCCCATTGGGTTTGACCAACTCTATCCGACTTGATCAAATCCAAAGGAAAGTTCCAAATTGTAGAGAACAAGGCCTCTGATGTGGCTGAATTTCCACACACAAAAAAAATAAAAAATAAAAAAGATGGGGGATGGGTGGGAGAAAAACAGCAAACAACCAAAACGATTTTTTTTATTTTGACTACTTAAGGGGCTTTATTTACATAATAAGACCATCTTGTTGCTAGCCAAACCAAACTGAAAGAGCAATGGCTGTCACCCCATGCTGCAGTTTCAAAGCTGAGGTTCTCCTTTCTTTTTTGTTTTTACTATGACAGCCTGGGTTTGCTTCCTAAATCAAGCCCTTTGTGGTTTGATACTTGCTACCTCTGAAATATCAGCAATCTCTCCTATCTAAAATGTGGTAATGATGTCAGAGGTGTTTGAACCAGAGCAACTCCATCTAAAATGGGCAATGGGTAAAATAAGACTGAGACCTACTGGGCTGGATTCCCAGGAGGTTAGGCATTCTAAGTCACAGGATGATCTAGGAGGTCAGCACAAGATACAGGTTATAAAGTCTTTCTTTGCTCATAAAACAGGTTGCAGTTAGAAAAAAAAGCCGGCCAAAACCCACCAAAGCCAATTTGGGGATGAAAATGACTTCTGGTTGTCCTCACTGCTCATTATATGCTAATTGTAATGCATTAGCGTGCTAAAAGCCACTCCCAACAGCACCATGACAGTTTATCAATGCCATGACAATGTCAGGAAGTCACTCTATATGGTCTAAAAAGGGGAGGAACCTTCAGTTCATGGAAGTACCCATCCCTTTCCCAGAAAACTCATGAATAATCCAGCTCATGTTTGATATATAATCGAGAAATAACTAGAAGTATCCTTAATGGAGCAGCGCAAGCTACTACTCTGCCTATGGAGTAGCCATTCTTTATTCCCTCACTTTCTTAATAAATTTGTATTTACTTTATGGACTTGCCTTGAATTCTTTCTTGTGTGAGATCCAAGAACCCTCCCTTGGGGTCTGGATTCAGATTCCTTACTGGTAACATCTTTCTGGCAAACCACTAAGGGATTATACTGAAGAGACCTCCGACCCAAAGGAAAATCTTCTGTGTGCAGCACCGAATGGCCAACTTTGGGTAAGTGAGGTGCATTTAACTCGGTAAAGAATAGGATTGGGTTAGAGACCCAACTTAGAAAAGTTAGAGTCTCCCCTAAGACAGAGAGGGTTGAAGACCCCTTTTAATAAAAGGCAAGGAGGCTTGACTGAACCCGTTTGGGGCCCAACTTAGGAAGGTTAGAGCCCTTCCTAAGATTTATGGGTTGGAGGCCCCCCTCAGTAAAGTTCCTCTTGGCTAAAAGTGGGTTTGGCACTACTGGATGTTAACTGCTATTTTCTTTGGATTTGTCTGCCTTGCACTCTTTGCTGATGGCTATGGGAGACAGAATTAAATATATTCGGATCAAAGGACACGGTAAGCTATTTCTCCCCAAAAGGGAAACACTCAAGAGATGATGGGATTTCTGGATAAGATGCCTTTGTGACCAATGAGCAGCTGCTTGAACTTTTGATTCAGTCTCACTGCAATGGGTGGGTCTTTCTCTTGCCTCCCTGAGTTTCTCACCTTCCCCATCCTGCTGCAGGCAACGCTTTTCTCCCTTTTTCTTCTTTCTCTTTCCTATCTTTTCTGTCATTCAGGGGGAACCTCCTTGCCCAGAGATCACATTTTGAAAAATGTCCTTGGGAGCTTTGTCTTGGGCTCTGCCATATGTTGTATACATTTAGTGGTACTTTGTCTTGATCTCCACCATCCAGGGAACAGGAATTTGGGAATTCATGTCATAGTTAGCTGTGAAAATTATATTGAGCCTTTAAAAGCCAATACAAGCTCAAAATTGACTGCTGTAGTCTCCTGGGAAGAGCAATAAAATATTTCCAATTCTACTGCTTAGCAGCTAAGGCTTTGTCTTTTTCCAATGGTGGCACAGGTTCAGGGTTCCATTACTGACTTAGAGAATAATTTATTTCTGGTTTGATATCTGCATGACATTTATCATTTGTTGATTATCTTCCCCTCCACAAACCATCTTTATTTTTTCTTTATTTGAGAATAGAAATATTGGCCAATTGGCCAGGCTAAATTTGGGTGATAAGAAACTTAAAAGGATTTTTAAAAAGAGTGTTACATTTAAAAGTCAGCCTAATTAAAAGAGGATATTCAAGCTCTAAAAGCCTAGGACTCCTTGTGAACAACAAGAGGTGCCACAGAACCCGTTTTGGGAAAAAAAAATCTTTTTTTCCTCATGAAACACCAGCAACCAGAAGTGGATAGATCTCTATCAAAATCTAAGGCTCCAGAGGAGGTTCCAAGATGGTCGAATAGGAACAGCTCCGGTCTACAGTCCCCAGTGTGAGTGACACAGAAGACAGGTGATTTCTGCATTTCCAACTGAGGTACTGGGTTCATCTCACTGGGGCTTGTCAGACAGTGGGTACAGGACAGTGGGTGCAGCCCACCAAGGGAGAACCAAAGCAGGGTGAAGCATCGCCTCACCCGGGAAGTGTAAGCAGTTGGGGAGCTCCCTTTCCTAGCCAAGGGAAGCTGTGACAGATGGCACCTGGACAATTGGGTCACTACAACCCTAATACTGCACTTTTCCAATGGCCTTAACAAATGGCACACCAGGAGATTATATCCCATGCATGGTTTGGAGATCCCATGCCCATGAAACCTCACTCATTGCTAGCATAGCAGTCTCAGATCAAACTGCAAGGGGGCAGCGAGACTGGAGGAGGGGTGCCCACCATTGCTGAGGCTTAAGTAGGTAAACAAAGCTGACAGGAAGCTCGAACTAGGTGGAGCCCACTGCAGCTCAAGGAGGCCTGCCTATCTTTGTAGACTCCACTTCTGAGGACAGGGCATAGCCGAACAAAAGGCAGCAGAAACTTCTGCAGATTTAAATGTCCTTGTCTGACAGCTTTGAAGAGAGTAGTGGTTCTCCCAGCACAGAGTTTGAGATCTGAGAACGGACATACTGTTTCCTCAAGTGGGTCCCTCAGCCCCAAGTAGCCTAACTGGGAGGCACCTCCCAGTAGGGGCCAACTCACACCTTATATGGCTGGGTGCCCCTCTGAGACGAAGCTTCCAGAGGAACTATCGGGCAGCAACATTTACTGTTCTGCAATATTCGCTTTTCTACAGCCTCACTGGTGATACCCAGGAAAATGGGCTCTGGAGTGGATCTCCAGCAAACTCTAACAGACCGGCAGCTGAGGGTCTGGACTGTTATAAGGAAAGCTAACAAACAGAAAGGAAATCCACACCAAAACCCCATCTGTACGTCACCATCATCAAAGACCAAAGGTAGATAAAACCACAAAGATGGGGAGAAACCAGAGCACAAAAGCTGAAAATTCTAAAAATCAGAGCACCTCTCTCCCTTCAAAGGAATGCAACTACTCACCAGCAACGGAACAAAGCTAGATGGAGAATGACTTTGACAAGTTGAGAGAAGGCTTCAGATGATCAAACTTCTCCAAGCTAAAGGTGGATGTTCGAACCCATTGCAAGGAAGCTAAAAACCTTGAAAAAAAGATTAGACAAATGGCTAACCAGAATAACCAGTGTAGAGAAATCCTTAAGTGACCTGATGGAGCTGAAAATCATGGGACAAGAACCAAGTGATGCATGCACAAGCTTCAGTAGCCGATTCAATCAACTGGAAGAAAGGGTATCAGTGATTGAAGATCAAATGAATGAAATGAAGCAAGAAGAGAAGTTTTGAGAAAAAAGGGTAAAAAGAAATGAACAAAGCCTCCAAGAAATGTGAGACTATGTGAAAAGACCAAATCTATGTCTGATTGGTGTACCTGAAAGTGATGGGGAGAATGGAACCAAGTTAGAAAACAATCTTCAGGACATTATCCAGGAGAACTTCCCCAACTGGACAAGGCAGGCCAACATTCAAATTCAGGAAATACAGAGAACACAGCAAAGATACACGTCGAGAAGAGCAACTCCAAGTCAAATAATTGTCAGATTCACCAAACTTGAAATGATGGAAAAAATATAAAGGGCAGCTAGAGAGAAAGGTCGGGTTACCCACCAAGTGAAGCCCATCAGACTAAGAGCAGATATCTCAGCAGAAACTCTACAAGCCAGAAGAGAGTGGGGGCCAATATTCAACATTCTTAAAGAAATGAATTTTCAACCCAGAATTTCATATCCAACCAAACTAAGCTTCATAAGTGAAGGAGAAATAAAATCTTTTACAGATAAGCAAATGCTTAGAGATTTTGTCACCACCAGGCCTGCCTAACAAGAGTTCCTGAAGGAAGCACTAAACATGGAAAGGAACAACCAGTACCAGCCACTGCAAAAACATGCCAAATTATAAAGGCTATCGGTGCCAGGAAGAGACTGCATCAACTAATGACCAAAATAACCAGCTGACATCATAATGACAGGGTCAAATTCACACATAACAATATTAACGTTAAATATAAATGGGCTAAATGCACCAATTAAAAGACACAGACTGGCAAACTGGATAAAGAGTCAAGACCCATCAGTGTGCTGTATTCAGGGGACCCATCTCACGTGCAGAGACACACATAGGCTCAAAATAAACGAATGGAGGAATATCTACCAAGGAAATGGAAAATGAAAAAAAAAAAAAAGCAGAGGTTGCAATCCTAGTCTCTGATAAAACAGACATTAAACCGACAAAGATCAAAAGAGACAAAGAAGGCCGTTACATAATGGTAAAGGGATGAATTCAACAAGAAGAGCTAACTATCCTAATATATATGCACCCAATATAGGAGCACCCGGATTCATAAAGCAAGTTCTTAGAGACCTAAGACCTACAAAGAGACTTAGACCTATAAAGAGACTTAGACTCCCACACAATAATAATGGATAAGTTTAACACCCCACTGTCAACATTAAATGGATCAATGAGACAGAAAGTTAACAAGGATATCCAGAAATTGAACTCAGCTCTGGACCAAGCAGACTTAATAGACAGCTACAGAACTCTCCACCCCAAATCAACAGAATATACATTCTTCTCAGCACCACATCACACTTATTCCAAAATTCACCATATAGTTGGAAGTAAAGCACTCCTCAGCAAATGTAAAAGAACGGAAGTTATTAAAAAAAAAACTGTCTCTTAGACCACAGTGCAATCAAACTAGAACTCAGGATTCAGAAACTCAGTCAAAACTGCTCAACTACATGGAAACTGAACAAACTGCTCCTGAATGACTACTGGGTACATAACAAAGATGTTCTTTGAAACCAATAAGAACAAAGACACAACACACCAGAATCTCTGGGACACATTTAAAGCAGTGTGTAGAGGGAATTTTATAGCACTAAATCCCCACAAGAGAAAGCAGGAAAGATCTAAAATCGACACCCTAACATCACAATTAGAAGAACTAGAGAAGCAAGAGCAAACACATTCAAAACTAGCAGAAGGCAAGAAATAACTAAGATCAGAAGAGAACTGAAGGAGATAGAGACACAAAAAAACCTTCAAAAAATCAATGAACCAGGAGCTGATTTTTTGAAAAGATCTACAAAATTGATAGGCTGCTAGCAACATTAACGAAGAAGAAAAGAGAGAAGAATCAAATAGACACAATAAAAAATGATAAAGGGGTTATCACCACAGATCCCACAGAAATAAAAACTACCATCAGGGAATACTATAAACACCTCTATGCAAATAAACTAGAAAATCTAGAAGAAATGGATAAATTCCTGGACACATACACCCTCCCAAGACTAAACAAGGAAGAAGTTGAATCCCCGAATAGACCAATAACAGGCTCTGAAATTGAGGCATTAATTAATAGCTTACCAATCAAAAAAAGTCCAGGACCAGACGGATTCACAGCCGAATTCTAACAGAGGTATAAGGAGGAGCTGGTACCATTCCTTCTGAAACTATTCCAATTGATGGAGAAAGAGGGAATCCTACCTAACTCATTTTATGAGGCCAGCATCATCCTGATACCAAAGCCTGGCAGAGACACAACAAAAAAAGAAGATTTTAGACCAATATCCCTGATGAATATCAGTACAAAAATCCTCAATAAAATACTGGCAAACCAAATCCAGCAGCACATCAAAAAGCATATCCACCATGATCAAGTGGGCCTCATCGCTGGAATGCAAGGCTGGTTCAACACATGCAAGTCAATAAACGTAATCCAGCATATAAACAGAACCAAAGACAAAAATTACATGATTATCTCAATAGATGCAGAAAAGGCCTTTGACAAAATTCAACTGCCCTTTACGCTAAACACTCTAAATAAACTAGGTATTGATAGGGCGTATCTCAAAATAATACGAGCTATTTATGACAAACTCACAGCCAATATCATACTGAATGGGCAAAAACTGGAAGCAGTTCCTTTGAAACTGGCACAAGACAGGGATACCCTCTCTCACCACTCCTATTCAACATACTGTTGGAAGTTCTGGCCAGTGAAATCAGGCAGGAGAAAGAAATAAAGGGTGTTCAATTAGGAAAAGAGGAAGTCAAATTTTCCGTGTGTGTTGATGTGCAGATGACATGATTTTATATTTAGGAAACTGCTTTGTCTCAACCCAAAATCTCCTTAAGCTGATAAGCAACTTCAACAAAGTCTCAGGATACAAAATCAATGTACAAAAATCACAAGCATTCCTATATACCAATAACAGACAAACAGAGAGCCAAATGATAAGTGAGCTCCCATTCACAATTGCTTCAAAGAGAATAAAATACCTAGGAATCCAACTTACAAGGGATGTGAAGGACCTCTTCAAGGAGAACTACAAACCACTGCTCAATTAAATAAGAGAGAACACAAACAAATGGAAGAATATTCCATGCTCATGGAAAGGAAGAATCAATATTGTAAAAATGGCCATACTGCCCAAGGTAATTTATAGATTCAATGCCATCACCATCAAGCTAAAAATGACTTTCTTCACAGACTTGGAAAAAACTACTTTAAAGTTCATATGGAACCAAAAAAGAGCCCACATTGCCAAGACAATCCTAGACCAAAAGAACAAAGCTGGAGGCATCACACTACCTGACTTCAAACTATACTACAAGGCTGCAGTAACCAGAACAGCATTGTACTGGGTACCAAAACAGAGATATAGACCAATGGAACAGAACAGAGCCCTCGGAAATAATACCACACATCTACAGTCATCTGATCTTTGACAAACCTGAGAGAAACAAGAAATGGGGAGAGGATTCCCTATTTAATAAATGGTGCTGGGAAAACTGGCTAGCCATAAATAGAAAGCTGCAACTGGATCTCTTCCTTACACCTTATACGAAAGTTAATCAAGATGGATTAAAGACTTAAATGTTAGATCTAAAACCATAAGAACCCTAGAAGAAAACCTAGGCAATACCACTCAGGACATAGGTATGGGCAAGAACTTCATATCTAAAACACTAAAAGCAATGGCAACAAAAGCCAAAATTGACAAATGGGACATAATTAAATGAAAGAACTTCTGCACATCAAAGGAAACTACCATCGGAGTGAACAGACAACCTACAGAATGGGAGAAAAATTTTGTAATCTTTCCATCTGACAAAGGGCTAGTATCCAGAATCTACAAAGAACTTAAACAAATTTACAAGAAAAAATCACACAACCCCATCAAATAGTGGGCAAAGCATATGAACAGACACTTCTCAAAAGAAGACATTTATGCAGCCAACAGTCATATAGAAAAATGCTCATCATCACTGGCCATCAGAGAAATGCAAATCAGAACCACAATGAGACACCATCTCACACCAGTTAGAATAGCGATCATTAAAAAGTCAGGAAACAACACGTGTTGGAGAGGATGTGGAGAAATAGGAGCACTTTTACACTGTTGGTGGGACTCTAAACTGGTTCAACCATTGTGGAAAACAGTGTGGTGATTCCTCAAGGAGCTAGAACTCGAAATAGCATTTGACCCAGCTATCCCATTACTGGGTATATACCCAAAGGATTATAAACCATGCTGCTATAAAGACGCATGCACACACATGTTTATTGCAGCACTATTCACAATAGCAAAGACTTGGAACCAACTCAAATGTCCATCAATGATAGACTGGGTTAAGAAAATGTGGCACATATACACAATGGAATACTATGCAGCCATAAAAAAGGATGAGTTCACGTTCTTTGTAGGGACATGAATGAAGCTGGAAACCATCATTCTCAGCAAACTATTGCAAGGACAGAAAACTGAACACTGTATGTTCTCACTCATAGGTGGGAATGGAACAATAAGAACTCTTGGACACCGGACGGGGAACATCACACACCAGGGCCTGTCATGGGGTGAGGGGACGTGGGAGGGATAGCATTAGGAGTATACCTAATGTAAATGACGAGTTAATGGGTGAAGCCCAACATGGCACATGTAAACATATGTAAAAAACCTGCACGTTGTGCACATGTACCCTAGAACTTAAAGTATTATACTAAAAAAAAAAAAAAAAAATTAAATCTAAGGCTCTGTTCTGTTTTGTATTGCATTTTCAGATATTTTTAACCCTTGGTGGGATCGAATTTGCTTCACATTATAATAGAACTTTGGTGTGTAATAACTACATAGGAAATATGCTTTGGGCAATAGCTAATGGCAGTTAAAAGTGAATATTTGGCTTTTCACATGTTTGGATCAGAGGAGCATGCTCTTGGCCACCTAGAAGGTATGGCAATGTCCCCATCCCTGCCCCACACTGAGACCTAAGACTCCCATGGAAGATGGGATAATCAGAGAATAGGTTGAGTGGCCTTGAATTGCTTTGCAATGAAATGCACATTAACATCATTGCACTGTCTTGTTCTGTAGCATTTCTTTTTTGGGGATTTAAGATATGATATAAAAATGGGACCCTTAAATTTGGGGGATCTCTTTTGCTTTCCAGCTGTGCCTGTTTATTAAGCCATAGAAATTGCATATTTTCCTGGCCCTGTTCCTCCATGGGCTCCACCCTGAAGCAGTAATCTGATTAAGAACCTGGCAAATAAAAAATATTAAAACTACTAGAACTTCTTTTGTCTATGTATTTATATGTGTTGTGTGTGTGTGTGTGTGTGTGATATGAAAGATATTTGTTTTTAAAATCTTAAGAGCTTAAATCAAATATTCTATCAGAGAATAAAAATGAATGCCTTTTAGTTCATGTGACCTTAGTAAAGGTTCACAAATAAAAACAGTTTTGTGGTCATTGGTAAAATACAAATGTCTTTGAAATTTAGACATTTGGTCTGAAGTAGGTTAAATACTAAATTTGCTAAATGTGTTAGGGTCATAAACTGCTTCTTTGATTTTTGAAAATTGTTCAACTTAGTTACTTTGAAGCAGATTCTAGGTAAAGCCTGGTGATATGTGGTGTTAGCCATGCCCCATAGTTATGCTGGAAGGTCAAACCTTATCTGCACTTCTTTCTGTGTCCTAGGCTCCAAAGGTAGTACATAATTAAAATCACATACAATCCAGGTTTTCCCACCAAAGGTTCCTAAGCGTTCCTTCTTTAGGCCATATTTGTGTGAATATGTTTTCGTAGGTGTTCCAAAAGTATTAGAAACTTCTGTAACTCTGATATAACTTAGTGTATGCTATTAATATTTATTATAATTGTTATGTAAAATTGTTGTATGCCACATAAGTCACCAAAATTCTTAGTCAATTATGGCTGTAATAGAGCCTGCCCTAAAGTGTTTTGTCATCCAGTGATAATTGTTGCCTTGTTTTGTTTTTGTTTTTGTTTTTTGTTTTGTTTGTTTTTTTCTTTAGAGATGGTTTTGTAATCAGTTACAGAACTCTGACAGGTGTTCTTAAATGCAAGTTTCTGATAAATTTGGAGATTGTGACATTAGACTAGAAGAAAAAACTTCCAGGATCTCCTGGAGTGCTGAAATGTTCATGAATATCAGGCAGAACAGGAGTTAACAACATGGACAGAACTAATAGAAGACTAAAGCTATCTTTTTGACTTTTTGCTTAAAAGGATCCTTTGTTTTGTTTTTCAGAGCCAATAAAACTTTTCTTTTGAGCGACTTACATCTTTTAACAATTAAGTAAAATATACTCTGGTGAACAAAATTTGGAGCATATTTGTTTCTCTCTACCTGATTTCTCCAGAATTTTGAAACTATTTGTGAGTATTCTTAACTAATGACAATATAGTTATTTGCATAAGTGCAGTAAGCATGTTTTCTTTTTTAACAGGACAAAATAAAAGAAACCAGTTATTTTACCAAGGCTTTAACTGGAATGGCTTGCTTTCCTTTAAGGAATCAAATTTGACCTATAGGGCCATTAAAAGCCCCTTGGGAAAACTGGCCTCATACTTTCTCTACACAGTTCTGTACAGGGTCCCTGACCTGTAGTAAGTAAATAATGTCACTTTCTAACAGGCCCAGGAGCCCTAGGTTATCTTGGGTCCTCAAAAAAAGAGGAATTTACCTAACTGATAAGTATTTGATAGTACAAATATATGGCTAGGCTTGGCTTTGAAAAAAGCCTTATCTGAGATTCCTTTTATGGAACAAAGTGCAATCAAAGCCAATTTAAAAAACCTATGTGAAAAATGATTATTTTTGCTGTACTTTACACAAATAATCAGGCTAAGTATAAGACTGTGGCTTAGTTTTGCAAACAAATCAGTCCTATTAGGATTTGTCTTTAGTAAAAATGGGAGAATAGAGAGATAAAAAAACATGTTTTAGTAACAATGGTACACTTGTTATAAAACTGTGATCTCCAGTTGTTTTTGAGGGTTTTTTTTTTTTTTGTACAATTTAGACTGAACCTGCTATTTCTGTGAACCAACCAGTGATCTCTTATGGCTGTTCAAAAGTAACAAGAGAGATGGGTAATGTAAAAAATCTAGATCAGTATTCTAATTCTGAGCACATATTGGAATGTATAGCATATGTAGCAACTCCATATCACTTTGATTCCAAAGTTTCCCAGTTCATGAAAAGCCTTCTTATTTAGTTTACTTGGGATAATTTTACTTATTTTGTTTTACTATTGTGAAATATAATGCTGTCATACTCTTCGTGTAGGAATGCAAGATAAGCTTACTGAATGTATTCTTAAATTGAACACTTATTATCTTCCAGATATCACCTTTTGTCATAACTCAATAGTTATTAATGGTCCTCACCATACTGATGCTTTTTGACTGAGCTCTTCTCTAACCTGAATGCAAGAGATGCAATAGTTAGGCAGGAATATTATCCTCCCTGTTCAGCCTGAAGAAGTTACAGAAGATGAATCTTCCTCTCTCTACAGCCCTTAGGATTAAGAGTTTTCTTATAAAAGGGAGGAGGGAAATATGTCAGAGCATTTGAACCAGAGAAACTCCATCTTGAATAGGCACTGTGTAAAATAAGACTGACACCTACTGGGATGCATTCCCAGGAGGTTAGGCATTCTAATTCGTAGGATGAGATAGGTCTCCACAAGATACAGATTATAAAGACTTGGATGATAAAACCAGTCTTGATAAAGAAGCTGACCAAAACACACCAAAACCAAGATACCAACAAAAGTGGTTGTCCTCTGGTTGTCCTCACTGCTCATTATTTGCTAAGTGTAGTGCATTAGCATGCAAAAAGACACTCCCACCAGTGCAATGACAATTTACAAATGCCTTGGCAACATCAAGAAGTCATCCTATATGGTTTAAAAATGGTAGGAACCCTCAGTTCTGGGAGTTGCCCACCCCTTTTCTGGAAAACTCATGAATAATCCACCCATTACTTAGCATATAATCAAGAAATAACTGGAATTATCCTTAGTGAAGCAGCCCAAGTCGCTGCTCTTCCTATGGAGGATACATTCTTTCATTAGTTAACTTTGTTAATAAACTTGCTTCACTTTATGGATTCACCTCAAATTATTTCTTGCGTGAGATCCAAGAACCCTTTCTTGGGGTTTGAATCTGGACTCCTTTACAGTAACAATGAGATTTAAAAGTATTTTTTAAGGGGCTCAATGGTTAAAAGTCAGCTTAATTAAAAGCTAACATACAAGATGTTTGCGTGTGTGTGTGTGCGTGCGTGTACATGTGCATGTGTGTGTATGTTTGCATTAAAAGGCCTTATGTTTTTTTTTCTCTCCTAAGACCTTGTCTTCTCTGAGCAAAAGTTTATTATTTTTATCTCAGTTTATTGAATTTCATTGTCTTCATTTAGTTCTGCAGTCTCTCCTTTCTCTTGCCTCCCTCTGCTGCATGAGGGACCTAAAACAGCTTATAATAACCCGGGATTCACTGAAGAAAACAGAAAAGGCACCAGACTCCTTTCTGGGGAAAAATCTGTTTTTCTTTATGGAACTCCAAGAGTGGGTAAAGAGAAAAGTTTGTCTCAGATCATAAAGTACTTGCTTTTGCACTGTGTTACCAGATTTTTTGACTAAAATAGTTATTATGATGGAGGCTATTCTTGGGTATTTAAGCAAGAGGATAGTTTAGACACTTAGAACGGTCTTTGTAAAGTTTTTTTAAAGTACCCTGTAAAAGCATCATGTGGTCTAGCCTCATAATAATTCTCCCTGTCTGGAGACCCAGCATTCAGTGTGGGCCCTGTCCAGAGCTCACAGATCCAGTTAAAAGATAGGTAGTCTCTATCTAAATACAACTGGTCTCCCCTTACAGTCCTATGACAGATTTCTATAATTTTTATTTGGCATCCATTTTTAATCTCCCTCTAGTACCAGACTATTTCTCTCTGTACTATGAAATGTAAATGTCACTACCTTATTTTTTTAACCTAAGATTTCCTTTAATATGAAAATTTAGGACTATCTAGCAGACAATTGCCTAGGGTAATAAAATAGGTTTTCCAGACTGTGTAACACCTCCCCAGTGCCAGGCAGCACAGCTCAGGAATAAAATTTTTCCACTTTAGAAAATGAGAGGGAAGAGTACTGAGAAATTCATCTTGCAACTTGGGTACCATTTTAGTCACATTGAAATAAAGCACCAAGGAGATTACTGAAGCTCCAGGTTCCAGGCCTTAGCTACTGGACGGCATTTCTAGACACATGCTGGACCAAAAGAAAATCCACTGTTCTGAAAGAAATTAAGATTAAAAAAAAAAAAAACAAAAAACTTAGTTCTAACAGAGTTCACCACATTCTGATATAAGAACTTTTGGGCCTTGAATAACCATAAGCAGTAGCCAGGCAGTAATTGCCGTGAGCCTTGGGTGCAATCCAACAGTGTACTGGCTTCAAGTGCCATCCAGTGCAGTGCTACCTGTGGTGGCCATGGAATTGCTTGTGTCACTCATCCAAAAACTTCAGGCAGCCCATCATGGAGAGGCAGGGTGGGAGATATATATATATATATATATAGAGAGAGAGAGAGAGAGAGAGCGAGAGAGAGAGAGAGAGAGAGAGACTCCTTTTGATTAGGAGAAAGAGAGGGAAGAGAGTGAGAGAATTTTTCTGGTGACCCAGGAAATTTTCCCTTGTCTTAACCAACATCACCAACGTGGCACCTCAAGGAGTCAGCAAGAGTTGTGCTGTTACTACTGAATTTAGAACTTAGCGTGCCTTACAATCCTGATATGGCTGCAGTGACCACAAAGTTAAATTACAACACTAAATGCCCTTTGAATATGTAAACAGCCTTCTCGAGAAGTATAAAATTAGAGTACATATCTAACTCTGCAATGAGCGGACACTGAAAAATATTCACAAGCATCAAGAGCATACAGAAAAACATGACCTCACCAAATGAACTAAATAAGGCACCAGTGACCAACTATGAAGCGTCAGATATATGTGAACATTCAGATAGATAATTCAAAATACCTGCCTTGATGAGGCTCAACAAACGTTAAGATAACACAGATAATACATTCACAATTTTATTAGATAAATTGTAAAAAGAGATTGAAAAATTGAAAAATCTAGCAGAAATGCTGGAGCTGAAAATTTCAATTAATATACTGAAAAAATGCATTAGACCCTAGCAACAGCAGAAATGATAAAGCAGAAAAAAATAGTAAGTTTAGAGACAGACTATATGAAAATACACAGTGAGAAGACAAAAAACAATGTAAAAATTAAAGCATGACTAAGAGATATAGAAAGTATTTGCAAAGGGGCAAATCTAAGAGTTCTTAGCCTTGAACAAGATGTAGAGGGAAAGAGGATAAAGTTTATTCGAAGATATGGTAGCAGACAATTCTCCAAACCTAAAGAATGATAGGAATACCGAGGTACAAGAAGGTCCTAGAACACCAAGTGGATTTAAACCAAATGAAACATCTACAGGCTTTTAATAAATTCTCAAAAGTCAAGGATAAAGAGAGGATACTAGAAGCACCAAGAAAAAAATAAACAAATAGCACATAAAGGAGCTCTAATATGTATGTCAGCAGATTTCTCAGCAGAATTCTTATAGGCCAAGGGAGAGTGAAATAGCATATCCAAAATGCTGAAGAAAAACAAATCGCAACATGGAATATCGTATTCAGCAAAATTATCCTTCAACTATGAAGAAGAAATAAACACTTTTCCAGACAAATAAAAGCTGAGATCATGTCTACATCCGACTTGTCCTACAAGAAATGGTAAAGAGAGTTCTTCAATCAGAAAGAAAAGGCAGTTACAAAATGACAAATTATCTGAAGATATAAAACCTGTCAGTAATAGCAAATACACAGAAAAGTACACAATACTATAACACTGCAATTGCAGTGTCTTAACCACTCATATCTTTAGCAGGAAGACTAAAAATACTGCCAAAATTGATAACGACAAAAACTTTTCAGTAGACAGACAAAGTCATAAATCAGAGGAAATGAAGTTAAAGTGTAGAATGTTTTCATAGTTTTCTCTTTTTTTAAAATTAATTTATTATTATTATTATACTTTAAGTTCTAGGGTACATGTGCATAACGTGTAGGTTTGTTACATATGTATACCTGTGCCATGTTGGTGTGCTGCACCCATCGACCCATCAGCACCCATCAACTCGTCATTTACATCAGGTATAAGTCCCAGTGCAATCCCTCCCCCCTCCCCCCTCCCCATGATAGGCCCCGTTGTGTGATGTTCCCCTTCCCGAGTCCAAGTGATCTCATTGTTCAGTTCCCACCTATGAGTGAGAACATGCTTATTTATTTGTTTTGCTCTTTTTGGTAATCAGAGTGGTCATCAGTTTAAAAATTGGTTATAAGATGTTATTTGTCAGCTTCATGGTAACCACAAACAAACCCCTATAATATATATATATAAAAATATTGAAAATCAAGAAATCAAAAAAAGCTACTAGATAAAATCCCTTTTTACACAAAGGAAGACAAGAAAAAAGAGAACACCACTGACAACAATGACAACAACAAAAAAGAAAACCAAAAATGTAAAAAAGTGGCAGTACTACTCTTTACTAATGAATAATAAGATTAAATTTAAATACATTAAATTATTCAGTAAAACTCATAGAACAGCTGAATGGATAAAAAACAAGATTCAGCTATATGCAGCCTACAAGAAAGTGGCTATACCTGTGAAGATATTCATAGATTAAAAATAGAGGAATAGAAAAAGTTATTCCATGGAAATCAGAATCAACACTGGGAGTAGTACACTTACATCAGGTAAAATAGATTTCAAGAGAAAAACTACACAAAGAGACAAAGAAGATCATTACATGATGATAAAGTGGTCAAATCAAAAAGAGAATATAATCATTGTACGGAACCCAAATATATGAAGAAAATACTATTAAAGATAAAGAGAGAGACAATGGTAACAGGAAACCTAAACACATCAGTTTAATCATTGCACAGATCAACCAGACAGAAACTCAACAAAGAAAGGTTCAACTTAATCTTCACTCTACATCAGGTGAACCTAATATACATTTACAGAACATTTCATGCAACAGTTGCAGAATACACATACTTCTCATCGGCACATGGAATATTCTCCAAGATAGACCATATATTAGCCCACAAAACGAGTCTCAAAAAATTCAAAAAAGTTTTGAGCAAGCGGCCTAACTAGATGCAGCTGAGAAGTCCTGCTCCCACAGAAAGAAAACATGATTTCAACTACACCAACAGAAATTGAACAGATCCTTGGAGAGAAAATGCCAAATGTGGATGGAGAAAAGAAGCAGATGCCGAGGCTGTAAAGGGAGGAAACTGGAAACACGGCATGGAGTACCTGAACACCAAGACTTGTTCCCAGCCCCGGACAGTGCCTGGGAAAGGGGACCTCTCCCTAAAGAAGCCCCATGGCCCAAAAGACCCGACAACAACATCAATAACAACAAAATGGTGGGCACAGTGCCAGTGATTGTAGGTGTCTCCTGAAAGGCCCAGGAGCAGGTCTAGTGAGAGGGCTAACTGTTTTCCCCTCACACCTCGCAACAGAACGGCAAGCACAAGGATGCACAAAGAAACCACGCAACTAACAGCCTACCTACTGCCCATTGCTTTCAAGCGCCATCTACTGGAATACAGACAAAACTACAAGAGCAAAAAACTACCGGCTGTGAAACCGAAAGGGCAAGAATTCAACAACGAACACCCTGTGCAGAGACTTGGTCCTCTAAAAGCTTCCAGAAACAAAGCCAACTAACCATACTCAATTTACATCACAGTTAAAAAATGTCAGCCTCCCAAGATGACAAAGAATAAATGCAAGAACTCTGACAATTCAAAAAGCCAGAGTGTCCCCTTACATTTAAATGAGTGCAATAGCTCCCCGGTAATGTCTCTTAACCAGTCTGAAATAAATGAAATGGCAGACATGGAATTCAGAATCTGGATGGCAAGGACGCTCTTCAAGATTCAGTATAAAGCTGAAACCCAGTCTAAGAAAACCAAGTAATCCAGTGAAATGATTCAAGAACTGAAAGACAAAATAGCCATTTTAAACCAATCCCAGACTAGACTTCTTGAGTATTAATAGCAGAATAAACCAAGCTGAGAAATAAATCTCAGAGCTTGAAAACCAGTTCTTCAAATGAACTTAGTCAAAAACAAATAAATAAATAAATAAATAAAGAGAAAAAAGGAAACTAAGAAAAATGAACAAAACCTCTGAGAAACATGGAATTATGTGAAGACACTCAATCAATGATTAATCGGCATACCTGAGATAAGAGAGAGAATAAACATCTTGGAAAATATATTTGAAGTCATAGTCTATGAAAGTTATCCTTCTCTCACCAGAGAGGTTTACATGCAAATCCAAGAAATACAGAGAACTCCAGACAGATACTATACAAGACAAGCATCCTCAAGGCACATAGTGATCAGGTTCACCAAGGTCAGTGCCAAAGAAAAAAAATTAAAGGCAGCTAGAGAGAAGGAGCGGCTCATGTACAGAGGGAACCCCATCAGGCTAGCAGTAGCCCTCTCAGTAGAAAACTTGCAACACAGAAGAGATTGGGGGCATATTTTGAACATCTCCAAGGAAAAAAAAAATCAACCAATAATTTTATATTTTGACAAACTACACTTCCTAAGTGAAGGAGAAATAAAATTCTTTTCATTCAAGCAAATGTTGGGGGAGTCCTTTTCAACCAGATCAGCATTACAAGATGCCCTTAAGGGAGTGCAAAATGTGGATTTGAAAGAACAATACCTGTTACCACCAAAGCACACTTCAACACATAGCACACAGACACTATAAAGCAACTACATCATCAAGTCTACATAACGGCCAGCTAAGAAAATGTTGAGATTATCAAAATTAAATATATCAACAGTAGCCTCTTGAATGTAAAAGGGCCAGATATCCCACTTAAAAGACAAAGCATGGAAGGCCGGATTAAAAGAACTCAATCATCTGTTTTCCTCGTGAGATCTATCTCACATACAAAAAACACGTAAAGGCTCAACGTAAAAAGGCAGAGTAATATCTGCCATGCAAATGCAAAATTAAAAGAGCAGGAGTCACTGTTCTTATATCAGATAAAATAGGCTTTAAACCAATAAAAATTAAGAAGAGTAAAGAAGGACATTGCATAATGATAAGGAGTACAATCCAACAAGAAGCCTTAACTATCCTAAATATATACAGACCCAACATTAGAGCACCCAGTTTCATATAACAAGTTCTTCTTGGCCTACAAAAAGACTTACACAAGCACACAATAGTAGTGAAGGACTTCAACATCCCACTGACAGCAGTAGGCAGATCATCAAATTAGGAAATGGTAAACTCTGCACTTGAACTAGTCACTTGACTAATTGACCTAATAGACATCTGCAGAACATTCATCCAACAATAAAAAATATATACATTCTTCCCATCTGCACATAAAATACATCCTAAGATTGACCACATGCTCAGTCATAAAGAAATCCTTAATAAATTCAAAAATTTTGAAATCATAGCAGCATACTTTCAGATCACAGTGCAATAAAAATAGAAATCAAAGTCAAGAAGACCTCTCAAAACAACATGCACACCTGAAAATAAAACAACTTACTCTTGAATAACATCAAAATTATGGCAGAAATTTAACAAAAATTAAATTAATAAAAACAGGAACACAGTTTATCAAAATCTTTGGGATGCAGTCAAATCAGTATTAAGAACAAAATGTATAGCCCTAAATGTCTTCATCAAAATGTTAGAAATGTCTCAAATTAACAATCTAACTTTTCACCTGAAGGAACTAGAAAGGAAAGAACAAACCAACCTAAAATCCAGCAGAAAATTAAAAAAAAAAAAAAAGAAAACTAAAATTAGAGAATAACTTAATCAATTTGAGTTGCAAAAATCTATACAAAATATCAGTTAAACCAAGAATTGGATCTTCAAATAATAGATAAGATTGATAGACCCTTTCCTAGGTTAACAAAAAGACAGATACCAGACATGAAAGAAGAACTAATCCTGCTGAAACTATCTCAAAAATTTGAGAAAGAAGGGCTCCTTTTAAACTTATTCTATAAAATGAGCAACAGACCTATATCATAATCTGACAGAGACATGCACACACAAAAGAAATCTCAGACCAGTATTCATTGTGAACATAGATGCAAAAATGCTCAACAAAATAATACCACACCAAATCCAGCAGCACAGCGGCACCTCAGAAAGTTAATACACCATAATCAAGTAAGCATTATTCCTGGGATGAAAGGATGATTCAACCTATGCAAATTATAAATGTGCTTTAGCACATAAACAGAATTTAAAGCAAAGACAATATGATCATTTCAATAAAATTCAATATCTGTTCATGATTAAAAAAAGAAAAAAACCTCAACAGATTAGGCATCAAGGAAATATACCTCAAAATAATAAAAGCCATCTCTGACAAACCCACAGCCAACATTATATGAGTGACAAAAGGCTGGAAGAATTCTCCTTGAGAAGTGGAGCAAGACAAAGATATCTACTCACATTAGGCTATGCCAAAAGGTTCCTAAAACTGATCAGCTACTTCTGTAAAGGTTCAGGATACAAAATCAATACACAAAAAAATCAGTAGCATTTTTATCGACAACACGTAGGCTGAGAGTGAAATCAAAAATGGGAGTTCCCTTATAGTAGGCTCAGAGAAAAAGGAATACCTAGGAATACAGCTAACCAAGAAGGTGAAAGATTACCATCAGAATAACTACAAAGCACTATTTAAAAAAAATCAGAGATGACAGAAACAAAACAAAACAAAATTATATGCTCATGGACTGGAAGAATCAATATCATTAAAATGTTAGCATGACACAGAGTAATTTACAAATTCAATGCTATTTCTATCAAATGATCAATGTCATTCTCCACAGAATTAAGAAAACCTTTTCTAACATTCAGACAGAACCAAAAAAGACCTTAAATAGCCAAAGACATCTTAAGCAAAAGAACAAAGCTGGACACATCAAACTACCCGACTTCAACAGATACTACAAAGCTACAGTAATGTAAACAGCATGGTACTGGTACAAAATCAGACACACAGATTAATGGAAAAAAAAAAACAGAAAATTTAGAAATAAAATGAATCACCTACTTCCGTTGATTTTCAACAAGGCTGATAAAAACAAGCAATGGGAAAAACGACTCTTTATTCAGGAAATGGTGCTGAGATAACTGACTAGCCACAGGCAGATAAAGCTGGACTCCTGCCTTTCACCATATACAAAAGTTAACTCAAAATGAGTTAAATATTTAAATGTAGGACCTCAAACTACAAAAGTCCTGGAAGACAACCTAGGCAATACTCTTCTTAACATTGGCTTTGGCAAAGAATTTTTGGCCAAGTCCCCAAAAGCAGTTGCAAAAATAACAAAAACAGATATATGAGACCTAATTAAAGTAAAGAACTTGTACACAGCAAAAGAAACTATCAACAGAGTAAACAGATAACACACAGAATGGGAGAAAACATTCACAAACTATGCATTCTACAATGGCCTAATATCTAGAATCTATAGAGAACTTTTAAAAAATCATCAAGAAGTATCAAGGGACTCCATTAAAAACTGGCAATGGCATTGAACAGGCACTTCTCAAAAGATGACATGTAAGCAACAAAAACTCATGAAAAATGCTCAGCATCACTAATAATCAGAGAAATGCAAATGAAAACCAAATTGAGACATCTCACACCAGTCTGAATGTGTATTAAAAAGTCAAAAAACAATAGATACTGGTGAGTCTGCAGAGAAACGGGAACACTTATGCATTCCTGGTGGAAATGTAAATTAGTAGAGCCACCGTGGAAAACACTTTGGAGATTTCTCAAACATCTCAATACAGAGTTACCCTTCAATGCAACAATTCAATTACTGGCTATATACGCAAAGGAAAATAAATCATTCTACCTGAAAGGCATATGCACTCTTATGTTCATTGCTGTGCTATTCACAATAGCAAAGACATAGAATCAACCCAGATGACAATCAATGGTACCTTATATAAAGAAAATGTGGTATATATACACCATGGAATACTATGCAACCATAAAAAAGTAGTAAAGTCATTTTTTTTTTCTTTTTTGCAGCAACATAGATGCAGTTAGAGGCCATAACCATAAGGGAGCTAACACAAGAAGAAACAACAAAATTGCACATGTTTTCATGTGTAAGTGGGACCTTAACATTGAGCACTGGAACATGAATGTGAAGATGAGAAAAACAGACACTGTGGACTCCTACAGGTAGGTGGTAAGGAGTGGAATGTTGGTTGAAAAACTACCTATTCAACGTTAGGCTCACTACCTGGGTCCAATATTGCCATGTAACAATCCTACACATGTAACCCCTGTATCTCCCTGTATCTTAAATAAAAAGTTGAAATTTGGAAAAGAAACTGCCTTCACAGTATCCCTTATGTGTTGGTATATTGTATTTTCAAGTTTCATTTGTCTCAAGATATTTCATGATTTTCCTTTAGTTTCTTTTTTGATCCATTGCTTATTCATATGTGTGTTGTTTTGTTTCCACATATTTGTGTATTTTCCAATTGTCCTGTTGTTATTAATTTCTAGATTCATCTTATTCTGATTGAAAAAAGAAGTTTGCTATTATTACAATCTTCTTAAGTTTGTTAACACTTGGTTTGTGGTATAACATGTAACTTATCCTGGAGAATGTTCCAGGTGTGCTTGAAAAGGATGTGTATTCTGCAAAATTAACATGCAAAAATTGCTAGCATTACTGTACACTAACAATAGGCAAGCAGAGAGCCAAATCATGAATGAACTCCCATTCACAATTTTTACACAAAGACTGAAATACCTAGAAACACGGCTAACAAGGGAAATTAAGGACCTCTTCAATGAGAACCACAAACTACTGCTCAAAGGAATCAGAGAGAACACAGAAAAATAGAAAACGTTCCATTCTCATGGACAGGAAGAATCGATATCATAAAAATGGTCATACTGCCCAAAGTAATTTCTAGATTCAATGTTATTCCCATTAAACTACCATTGACAGACTTCACAGAAATAAAAAAAAATAAAAATAAAAAAAAAGACTTTAAAGTTCATGGGGAACCAAAAAGGAGCCCAAATAGCCAAGACAATCCTAAGCAAAAAGAACAAAGCTGGAGACGTCATGCCACCTGACTTTAAACTATACTACAAGACTACAGTAACCAAAACCACATGGTACTGGTACAAGGACAGACACACAGACCAATGTAACAGAATAAAGAATGCAGAAATAAGACCACACACTTAAAACCAACCAATCTTCAGCAAACCTGACAAAAATTAGCAATGGGGAAAGGATTCCTTATTTAATAAATGATGCTAAAAGAACTGGCTAGCCATAGGCAGAAAATTGAAACTAGACCCCTTCCTCACACGATATGCAAAACTTAACTCAAGATGGATTAAAGACTTAAATGTAAAATCTGGAACTATAAAAACCCTAGAAGAAAATCTAGATAATACCATTCAGGACATAGGCATGGGCAAAGATTTAATGATGAAAACACCAAAAGCAATCACAACAAAAGCAAAAGCTGACAAACGGGATCTAAATAAACTAAAGAGCTTCTGTACAGCAAAAGAAACTATCATCAGACTGAACAGATAACATACAGAATGGGAGAAATTTTATTCAATCTCTCCATCTAGCAAAGGTCTAATATCCAGAGTCTACAAGGAACGTAAGCAAATTTACAAGAAAAGAAAAAACCATTAAAACGTGGTTAAAGGACATGAACAGACACTTCTCAAAGGAAGATATACATGCAGCCAACAGACATATGTAAAAATGCTGAACATCACTGATCATCAGAGAAATGCAAATAAAAACCACAATGAGATAGCATGTCACAACAGTCAGAATGACTATTATTAAAAAGTCAAAAAACAACAGATGCTGTCAAGGTTGCGGAGAAAAAGGAACACTTTTACACTGTTGGTGGGAGCATAAAGTAGTTCAACCATCATGGAAGACAGTGTGAAAATTCCTCAAAAGACCTCCAGGGAGAAATACCATTTGACACATCAATCCCATTACTGGGTATATACCCAAAGGAATATAAATGATTCTATTATAAAGATACATGTAATGTGTAAGTTCATTACAGCACTACTCAAAATAACAAAGATATGGAATCTACCTAAATGCCCATCCGTGATAGACTGGAGAAAGAAAAAGTGGTACATATACACCATGGGATACTAAGCAGCCATAAAAAGGAATGAGATCATGTCCTTTACAAGGACATGGGTGGAGCTGGAAGCAATTATGCTCAGCAAACTAATGCAGGAACAGAGAACCAAACAACACATGTTCTTACTTATAAGTGGGAGCTGAATGATGAGAACACATTTACACATGGAGGGAACAACACACACTGGGACCTGTCAGGATGGTGGGAGCAGGGGGAGCATCAGGAAGAATAGCTAAGGGACACTGGGCTTAATACCTAGGTGATGAGGTGATCTGCGGAGCAAACCACCATGGCACACATTTACCTATGTAACAAACCTGCACATCCTGCACACGTGAACTTAAAATAAAAGTTGAAGAGAAAAAATAAAAAAAGAAGAAAAGAATGTGTATTCTGTGACTGTTGGTTGCAGTGTTCTGCATATATCTAAGTTCATCTGTTCTATAATGTTGTTCAAGTTTGTTACTTCCTCATCAATTTTCTGTCTGTGTGTCCTATTCATTGTTAAAAGTGCAGTATTAAAATCTCCTATGATTATTACATTGCTGTATATTTTTTCCTTTCAGTTATTCACTGTTTACTTTATATATTTATGTTCTCTGGTGTTTGGTGTGTGTTTATAATTATTATATCTCCTTGGTGAATAGGTTCTTCAATTTTATATCATATACAAAAATCAACTTAAAATAGATTAAGGATTTAAGTATAAGACCTGAAACTGTTCAACTCTTAAACAAAAGCATAGATAAAAACTTGCTGACCTTCACCTGGGCAATGATTGTTTTTGATATGTCACTAAAATCAAAGGCAACAAAAGCAAAAAGATGCAAGTGGTATTACATCAAACTGGAGAGCCTCTACACAGCAGAGAAAACAATCAACAAAATAAAATACAGCCTACCAAAAGGGAGAAAATATTTATAAACCCTATATCTGTTACTGTGTTAGTATAAAAACATATAATAAATTCCTGCAACTCAATAGCACAAATCAAATAACACAATTTAAAAAATCATCAAAGGACTTAAATAGACACTTCTCCAATGAATACATACAAGTAGCCAACAAGTATATGAAAAGGTGTTCAACGTCAGTAACCTGAGAAATGCAAATCAAACCATGGTGAGATGTCACTTCACAGTAGTTAGGATGGCTACTATGAAAAAGACAGGAGATAACAAGTTATGAAGAAAATGTTAAATAATTGGACCCCTTGTATTCTGTTGGTGGGAATGTAAAATGGTGCAGCTGCTATGGAAAATAGTATGGAGGTTCTGCAAAAGATTAAAAATAGACCTGCTATATGACCCAGCAATTCCACTGCTGGGCATATACCCTGCAAAATAGAAATCAAAATCCTGAGGAGAAAAATTTGTACTCCCATGTTCATTACAACATCATTCATGGTAGCCAATATACAGAAACAATTCAAGTAGCCATTGACTGATGAATAGTAAGACAAATGTGGTATATACACAATAGAATGTTATTCAAACTTCACAAAGGAGAATATCATGCTGTATACACAGCATAGATAATCATAAAGGATATTATGCTAAGGGAAATAAGAGAGTTACAGAAAGATAAACACCGCACGATTCTCCTAGTATATCTGAAATATTAAAAATTAAAGAAGCAGAGAATAGAATGGTGATTCTGAGAGGCTAGTGGCATGAAAAATTAGAGGTTGTTGTTTATCAGGTCTAAAACTTTTGTTATGCAGGATAAATAATTCCTAGAGATTTGCTGCACAACCCACTACCAGTAGTTACCAGTATTGTATTGTACGATTAAAAATTTGTTGAATGGAAATTCTTATGTTAAGTGGACTTACCACAATAAAAATATATGGTACAAATATTGAACTCTGTGTAATAAATTTGTTCTGTGTAGATTTATGGGTTAGAAATTTCAAAATATTTTAATGTGTATTGAAATTATGAGTATTTTGTTGATAATTGAAACCAATTTTTCTATTCTTAGAGAAGTGAATTACAAATGTGGTAAAGGAAATGCAAAAATGGGCCTGGTGGTGTTGGGCTAAAATTATGGATGTTAGTATGAACAAGCATGTAGTTTATGTTCTCTATCTATCTATCTATCTATCTATCTATCTATCTATCTATCTATCATCTGTAGATATTATGCACATGCTTCTATGTGTTTTTGTGTGTGTGTGTGTAAAATTATCTATATTTTTACTTCTATATCTATATATTATTATATATAATCTTCTGTGTTTGCATTCTTGCTCCCTGAGAGGAGTAAGTAGAAGCATTGACACCTCAATTGCAATAAGCACATCTAGCACAAAGATCTTGGCTGCTTCCATTTAGTGTTATCTACTAAATGGAACCAGAGCTCCTTTGAGAAATGGCTAACTCTATGTTTAGTACAGAGAAAATACAAAATGAACCAGACATATATTTTTGTGCCATTAATTAAGGAAATTTCAAAGACTGATAAGTACACACAAACCACACAGAAGACAGTTTGAATAGAATTTCCCTCACCAAATCAGGGACATATCTGTGTATTCATACTTAGATAAATGAATAAATAAGTACTGGAAACATCAAAGGTCATTTTTACAATATAATTGCAAGTAAATGTAGAAGAAAATGTTGACTGATATGAAAAAAAAATCACAAGTTGGCCACCACCATAAAGATATTTATTTCTGATGAAATCATCAAAAAATACTAGAATTATTGGGTGAAAGTATGGTGAGACTTGAGATACTTACATATTCTCACATTATATCTCCCTAAAAGTATTTACTAATTACAAAGGAAAACACAGTAACCTGGCAGTGGACAAATCTAGCAGATATCACCTTAGCCAAATGATCAAATTTAATATCAAGATTTAATGGTACAAGTAGATATTCTTCACTTCCTGTTACGACATGCCGAGAAAAACATAGTAACAATTGTGTGTTAATCCTTCCTAAGCTATACAATCTCAAGTGAATTAATAGGAAACAAACCAGCAAAAATCACAAACTGAAGAACACTCTACAAAATACTGACCTTTACATTTTAAGTATTAAAGTAATAAAAAACAAATGTGCAACAACCAATCCACATCAAGAGAGACTAAAGAGACATTACAACTAAATGTGGTATGTGATAATATATCGGATCCTGGACCAGAAAAAAGTAACATATTTATTTGGTTTTAAATGACATTAGTGGGATAGATGGTAAAATTAAAATGAGAATTTTAGATTATCAGGGTAGTAGTACTTCTTCTTAAATTGCCAGAGAGTAAATATTTTAGATTTTCTGGGTCATGTGATCACTGCTGAAACCACTGAACTCTGTCCTTGTAAAACAAAAACAGCCGTAGACAAGAGATAAACTAACAGGCTTGACATTGTTCCAATACAATCTTATTTGCAAAAACAGGCAGTTGTCCCATGGGATTTAGTTTACTAACACCTAAATTAGATAACAGTACTACATTAATGTTAGGGTACTCATTTTTAAAATTCTTATCCCGAGAGTGTGCATATCTTGGTTTTAAGATTATATATTAATGTTAAGAATATATGCACATATATATGTGAGTGTATTTCTGAAATATACATATATACATAACAAAACAGATGTACTCTGTATGTTTTAAAGTGTAACATATTAATAGAAAATTTTAGGTATAGTGACTAAGTCGAACAAACAAGGGGATGATTGCCATTAATAAGATAGTTTACTACCTACAGTTCCTACAAGGAAGGGGCACACCATGCCATGGGAGGTCAGATAAAAAAGCAGTAGGATCTGCCAGAAGGTAGAGGAAGAGGAGAGAATTGTGGTCAAGAACCTCTGCTGTTGTTTCTATGGGAAGAAATTGGTGAGCTTATTTAAGCTGGTTTACAAGTGTCTAGTTTTAATAATTTCAAGAGTACCTTGCACTGGTTGAAGTGGCCCAGAGATAAAAGACCAAAAAAGGAAGTGGTTAACTGTGTATCCTCTGTATTGATTGACTTGTATTTGAAAAGCACACTGTCAGATTAGTTATTTTCTTTCTCCAGGAAATGGCTAACCTTGGGATGAGCAGTCCCTCCAGGGTCAGCAAGGCCCCAGATCTCAATACGTCAGAGAAGAGAAAATTTAAAAATATATATGCTTAATACAAGTAGCCCTATGTTGCTTTGGCATAATATTATGGAACATTTGAAATGACAATAGGGGAGAAATTTAGTAAAAAGAGCGTACGTTTCTCTGAACAACGCAGAAAACATTTTATTATGAGAGTAAAAATGAGAAACTCAAGACAAAGTATAAAGAGTCTTAGGCTGACTCATAGATAAGATTACTGTTTATATGGCATTAGCCAAGAAAATTGATCTAAATTTTTTGAAACCAAAGGAGGATTCAAGATGACTGACAAGAAATATTTTATGCCTACCTCTTTCACTAGGATGAAACAGAGTAGTGTGTAGACAGTAACACTTCCTAGAGAAAACGCTGGAATTCAACATAGAAGTGACAGGGGGCACTAAAAAAAGGAAAGGAGGAGGAGAGGCAGCCTCCCTGGCCAGGATTGGCCAAGAGCCAGTGCTGACTCCCCAGTGCAGGGGAGGGATGAGTAAGAGACTGCCAGTGTCCCATGATCCCACCATAGAAGTGTGCAATCCTGGCCTCTTGAGAAATGCTTACCCTTCTCAACCCTGGAAACTATCAGAGAAAGTTGCCAGGAAACGGTGGGGACAGAACTGCTCCAGGGAGGGAGCTCTTGCTGAGTCCCACACCCTTTCTGAGATCTAAGTTGATAGAAAGGTGCCATTTTCAAAACTAGCCTCCAGCAAACTGTATACTTTTCTGAGACCCAGAGGCACCAGGACTAGACATTCCAGAAACTCAGGCTGCCACTGCTGGGACTGGGCAGTGAGCTAGGACTACCCGTTTATCTGGGGCTAGGAAGTGCATGAGGCCTAGGTGGTAGCAGCCAATGCCATAAAATGAGTATTGCACTACCAGGACGTAAAATGAAGTCATGAAGAGGGCATGAGTTGCCACTGGGACTTGATCATGAGCTGAGTGTGGGCTCCTGCAGTCTGGGCAGGAAATTGAGTCTCAATGGGACTCAGCTGTGAAGGGGAGAACATGCATTCTCCACACCATGGCCCAGGCTGTGACTATCAATGGTAGCCCATCATCTCTGGGCATTATCCCCAACACAGAGGCTACCACTCTCACCCAGTGACTCTCTCTAGGGCATGAGAAATACCCTTACCCCCTGCCCACCATGGCTGGTGACTACTCTCAAAATTGGGGGCCCAAGCACAAGACTGTGCAGCTGAGTTTGTGCCCCATTCCAAGACAGATCACATAATCTAGAGACCTGAGTATTGCACAAGCCAAACCACCACCTTGGGCACATGAGCATTCCTCCAAAGGTCCTGATTGGGCCTAAACTTCGGGCTGCTACCACTTCACCTGGAAACTATCTGTTAAGAACCCCCTGCAGGCCTGGAGACTTGCCCACCCAGCACATTGCAGCCAGTGCCAACATCAATGCACACCATGTGAGACCCAGAGAACCATCCTACCATTGCTACTCCCATTCCCCATGCAACACCAGTTGCCCATAGGACTGAGAACTCACCCAACAATCTCGTCCACCACTGCCACTACAGGAATCCTAGTAAGCCATCTGGAGCTCCAAAAACCGACCCACTGGTAACTTCCAGCACAGGTGCCAGTGTGCACCACCCCGGGGCACAAGGTGGGCATGCTAAGCCCACCACTGTTTACACTTGGGCCTGAAGACTGGCCCAACTGGCATTGTGCCCAGCCCAGCACAATACCATCACAGTCTCCACAAATAAACATGCCCTAACCCACTGAGGAAATCACAGAAACCACTAATGCTGTTTACGGCCAAATAGATCATAAAGAGACTGCACTACTGTATGCCCCCAAGAGCAAAGTCAAAGTAGCCAATCCAGCCAAAACCATAGATGCATCTTCAAAAAGTCCTCCTCATCAAAAGTAAATTTAAAAAAAAATAGAAAGGAGTGACTGTTACACCAGATGTACAGATGTCAATGGAAGGTCACAGAAAACGTGAAAAAGCAAGAAAACATGGCATATTTAATAAACACAATAATGCCCCAGCGATAGATTTTGATTAAAGAAATTTTTGAACCCCAAAGTCAAGAAGTCAAAATATTAATTTTGAAGAAGTTCAGTGAGAGTCAAGAGAATTCTGAAAAAAAAATGAAGAAATCAGAAAAACAATTTAGTATATGACAGTACATGAAAGAGAAATTTATAAAGAGATAGGTATTTTTTAAAACCCTAATAAAAATTCTGAAACTGAATAACTCATGGAAGAAAAGATAAAATACATTTAAAAGCTTCAAGAGGCCAGGCACGGTGGCTCATGCCTGCAATCCCAGCACTTTGGGAGGCCGAGGCTGGCAGATCACCTGAGGTCAGCAGTTCGAGACCAGCCTGACCAACATGGAGAAACCCCATCTCTACTAAAAATACAAAATTAGTCGTGTGTGGTGGTGCACACCTCTAATCCCAGCTACTCGGAAGGCTGAGGCAGGAGAATTATTTGAACCCGGGAGGCGGAGGTTGCAGTGAGCCGAGATCACACCATTGCACTCCAGCTTGGGCAACAGGAGTGAAACTCTGTCTCAATAAATAAATAAAAATAAAAGCTTCAAGAATAGACTAGATCAAGTAGAAAGAAGAATCATAGAACTTGAAGACAGGTATTATAAAATATTCCACTCAGGCAAAATTTTTAAAAAGAATTAAAATGAATGGTCAAACCCTTGGTGACATTTAGGAAAACAGAAAGTGACCAAGTTTATAAACTATTGGTATCCCTGAAGGCAAAAATCAAAGAAAAGATTAGAAAATCTACTAATAAAACAATTGATGAAAACTTTTCACGTCTAGCAAGAGATTAGAGATTCAGATACAGGAGTCTTAATGATCCTTAGGTGGATACAATGCAAAATTGTACACAGCACATTATAATCAGACTGTCTAAAGTCATAGTTCAAGAGGAAATTCTAGTCCTCTCTAGAGCAAGAGAATAACTCATTGAAGAAAATATAGAGATGTACGGACATCAATGGAAGGACACAGAAAACATGAAAAAGCAAGAGAAAAGTGTCTAGTCCCCTATAAAGAAAATTTCAAAAAAATAGAAAAATAAGCAGCAAATTTCTAAGCAGAGACCTCATAGACCAAGAGAGAATAGGATAATATATCCAAAGTGTTGAAATAAAAAATAATCTCTCACTAAAAAATATGACACTCAAGAAAATTATCCTTCACAGATGAAGGATAAAGTCATTCCCACACAAACAAATGTTGAGGGAATGAAGTACCACTAGACGAGCCCTAGAAAAAAATGCTCGAGGGAGTCCTAAGTCTGGACGTGAAAGGACAATATTTACCATTAAAAAAACACAGAAAAGTGTAAAACTCATTGGCAAAACTGTCATACAAATGAGAAAAGATCCAAATCATACCACTGCCAAACTTCACCAATTCACAATGACAAACTATAAGAGAAAAATGAAACAAATAATAGATGCGACAACCAGAAAGCAATGAATAATATAACAGAAATAAAGACTAACATATCAATAATAACCTTGAATGTAAACGGTTTAAATTATTTTCTTAAAAGATATAGATTGGATAAATGGATAAAAACAAACAAAATCTAACTACATGTTGGTTACAAGAAACTTTCCTTACCAGTAAAGACACATTTAGGATGAAAGTAACGAAATGGAAAAAGATTCCACATAAAAGAAAACCAAAAGCAAGCAGTAGTGGCTATATTCATATCAGATAAAACAGACTTTAAGTCAAGAACAATAAGAAACAGATGGTCATTATATAATAATAAAGAAATCGATCCATCAAGAGTATATAAAAATTCTAAATATACATGTACCCAACACTGTAGCACCCAGATTTATAAAGCAATTATTACTAGACCCAAGGAGAGAGATGGACTAAGTTATAATAATAGTGGTGGACTTTGACACCCCATTCTCAGCATTAGACGGATCATCTAGACAGAAAATCAACAAAGAAACATTAGATTTAAAGGGAATGTTAGACCAAGTAGACCTGAAAGACATTTACACAGCATTCTATCCATCAACTGCAGAGCATACTTTTTTTTTTTTTTTTTTTTTTTTTTTTTTTTAAACGGAGTTTTCGCTCTTGTCCCCCAGGCTGGAGTGCAATGGCGTGATCTTGGCTCACTGCAGTCTCTGCCTTCTAGGTTCAAGTGATTCTTTTGCCTCAGCCTCCCACGTACCTGAGATTAAAAGCACTCACTACCATACCCGGCTATTTTTTTTATTTTTAGTAGAGACAGAGTTTCACCATGTTGGCTAGGCTGGTTTCAAACTCCTGACCTCAGGCGATCCACCTGCCTCGGCCTCAAAAAGCACTGGGGTTACAGGCACGAGTGACCACCCCTGGCCCATACATTCTTTTTATCAGCACACAGAACATTCTTTATGATAGACCATATGTGAGGCCACCAAAAGAGTATGAACAAATGCTTTTTTAAAAAAATGAAATCATATCAAGTGTATTTTAAGATTATCATGAAATAAAACTAGAAATCAATATCAAGAGAAACCCTGGTGACTATACAAATACATGAAAATTAAACCAGATGCTCCTAAATGACTGTTGGGTAGATAAAAACATTAAGATGGAGATAAGGAAGTTTAAGATGGCTGACTAGAGATGACAGATGCAAGTTCTCCCTAGAAAGAATAACCTAAGGTATGAATAGAAATTATGAATAGATAATCATACTTCTAATGGAATATCAAGGAGAGAATACTAGAATTCAAAACATAATTTATGGAAAAAAAAAAAACAAACAAAAAAAACAAAACTCTAAGCCACCGGGGAAAAAAAAAAAAAACGCTTGAGGCCAATGCAGCTGACACTAGTTAGGAGTCCAGAGGAACTCAGTGTTCAGGGAAAGGGTAAGTTGAAGTATTTTGACAGTCCTCATTCTTGCTGTGAACTGCCAAGATCCTTACAGTGGGAAATCTCCTCTTTCCTCCCAAATCCTGAAAATAGCATGGACCGCAATTTGGAGACCCTTGAGGTCAGAGCACTGGACTCTGGATTCACACTGGGTTATTTATCCTTTCCCCAGACCCAAGCAAGCGCTATGCTGTGCTACTGTGAAGATGCATCCGTAAGGGAACTGTACCCTCTTCTGGGAACCACAGTCCTTGTGTATTCAAAACCCAGGACTTCCTGCTCACATTCTCCAGTCCTGCTCAAAGGACTGCAGTGGCAGGGTGCTCACTGGACCCAAAGAAGCTGCAGGGTCCCCAATAACCTAACCTTCAGGGAATGTTACTCCTAGGAGAAATAAGAGTGCCGTACACCAAAAAGGCAACCCCTGAAAGGAAAACAAAATGCATGCTTTCCAGAGCCCAAAAGCTTCCTGACTGGGGCTGTGAAAAGTGACTTCATTTTTAGCAGTGGCACAAAATTTGTGCTTGGCTCTCCAAGCAAACAGTGGAATCCCCTTTCACCAGATGAGCAGCCTTAGTGTCATAACCAGGCCTAGAGGAGACCCTTCTTCCCCAGGCACACTGTTGAAACCACAAGCACTGCTGCTGTTCCAGGAAGCTGGGGCAGATGTACTGTATGGCATCCTATCTGGGGCCGTGAGGGGCAACTGTGACCCCAATGGCAGTGTTGCCTCTAGGCCCAGGCTTGTGTGAACAGTGGGTTCCCACCTCTCTCTGTGCAGAGATGCAGTGCTGCTGCTACAGAGAGCAGGAGAACCCAAGAGCTGTGTTTGGAGCCATGGAGGCAGACTTCACACTACAGCCACTTCCAACCACCAGAGGGGTTTAGTATGGAGCTGCTGGGCTGATTTCTCCTGTGTTCGTGGGCTACATTGCAGCTTAAAAGCAAACCGTAGTTTCTAATCTATATGAATATCCCAAATTCTAAGATGAGTGTGAGGGGAAGGCTGATCCCTTTCCTTCCTGCCATGACTATGGCACTGGCACCTCTCCTACCTCCCCATACAGACACCTCAGTGATTGCTCATTGCTCAAGCATTTATGAGCTCAAGCTGAAGACTCCCTTGTCAACCCTGTCAAAGCTGTTGCTTGTGCCTGTCATTGGAGAGACTGAATGCAGGCTTTCTCGTTCTGGCATCACTCAGCTTTGACAATCCTCTCCATGACAGCGGATGAAACCCAGGCTCCTGTTTGCTCCAGGGCCCAACTGACCAACTGGGACATGGGTGCACTTCTCAGGGTGTCCGGAGCTGCACGCCCCGGCCATAGCGAATAATAATTGACGATTAAAAATGCCTGAGCTTTATTCATTTCCACCTTACACCTCCTCCCTATCTTTGCCTTTTCCCCTGTATTAATACCTCATAAAAGATGGCGCTCTTCCTGCTTCTTCTTCACCCATTTTTCCCGTGCCCGCGAAAATTGCTACCTGACAGCGCAGGTGCCACATGACGTTCGACCACGCTACCAATACCTACCTGGCCACACCCTCCGCGATGAGATCATTTTCGCCTTGGCCCAACCCCTTCCCCTCCAAGTGTATATAAGGCACTGCATTATCGCCATTAAAAGGGACTTGATCAGAGCACTGTCTTGTCTCCATTTCTCGTATCTCTTGTTCCCCAAATTCCTACCCCCTCTTCCAGGGCCTGCAGTGATGATCCCGCGGGCCGGGATACGTGGCGCCCGAACAGGGACCTGGAAACGAGGGACTCCGTGAGGAAGAGGATGCCAAAGGATGGTCGACCGTTAACAAAGACAAAAGAAATTAAACTTTTTCGATCACCGCGGGAACCTGCCGCGTCAGAATCGAAGGTAAGTGGGGCGTCCGAAATGGGACAAGAATTAAGTCAGCATCAAATTTATGTAGGACAATTAAAAGAGGCTTTAAAGATACGAGGAGTAAAGGTTAAAGGTAATGATTTG
>NW_012101491.1:102256-119382 GCF_000951045.1 Mandrillus leucophaeus | reverse complement strand
GCTACCAATACCTACCTGGCCACACCCTCCGCGATGAGATCATTTTCGCCTTGGCCCAACCCCTTCCCCTCCAAGTGTATATAAGGCACTGCATTACCGCCATTAAAAGGGACTTGATCAGAGCACTGTCTTGTCTCCATTTCTCGTATCTCTTGTTCCCCAAATTCCCACCCCCTCTTCCAGGGCCTGCAGTGACAATCCCGCGGACCGGGATATCAGGGCCTACAAAGGTCAAGCGTAAAGCATACCACCTCCACTGAAGTTGGTGTTTACCTGCAAGTGCCACCTGCTGGCCTGAAGGTCAACTTCCACATCCCATTACCACATCTGCTAACACCTGTGCACAGCACTTAGGAACAAGACGAGCTTCTTGCAGCCTCTGCTACCATGATTGTTCATGTAATCCAAGCTACCCAAGAGGGCATGAGCCTGCTCACCATCCTGGTACACCACTATTACAACTGGCATTTGAGAAAACTCCACACTAAAACTATTTATAACCATGAAGAACATAGTGTCTTTGCCACTGAATGCACCCAGAAACAAAGCCAAACAGACTTGTTCAGCATACATCCTCAAAAGAAAACAACAACAACAACCACAACAACGCCAAAAAAACAGGTCCTAAAAATAAGAAGCAACTGTTTATTCAGATGTGGAGGGTAGATTTTCAAGATGGTTGACTGGGAACATTGAATGCCAGTTTTCCCCAGTAAGAAGACTACAGCTGCTGGAAAATGGATATGATCTGTATGAAAAACTGATGGAAGAGAGCCAGGACCTGTTGAAGTGCACATGGGCAGAAGCTGGAATACAGAAAAATAGAGCAGCAAGAGTTTGGCAGGGAATGACCCTTGAGGAACTTGGAGCCCCATGAAAAGAACAGGTGGGAGTGCTTCTCTAATCTCATCATCTTTTCAACAATATGCTGAATGCCAAACTTTTGGGAAGCCCTTCTGCCCTTGTGACCAAAGGGAATTCTGTCTTGGGTGACTTGGGAAATTCCCAGGGACACAAAACTGGATGGCCAGTTGGCACAAGTGTGCTTGCTCTTCCTTCAGGCCTTAAATGAGATGAAGGCCACCACACTGGTTGTGCACCCATGGTAGGCCACTTCCCTTCCTGGGATATCTCTGCTCCTGATTCACCACACCACCAGAATTCCCACAAACATACCCTACAAACTTCTCTGACTGGCCAGTTCCCAGGAAACTGTGGGACCCCTGACAATCTAACCTATGGAGTGAGCAGCCCCTGAGAGAGGGGGAACAGGACCCATCCTAGTCCACTTTGGGACAAAGGAAGTACGGGCATGGTGTCAATTACTGAAGGGGCAGCACCAGCTGCCAGGAACCGTCACAGAGAGAAGGTCATCTTCCAATTCCCTGTCTACTGTTGTGGATGCAGCACAGGTTCTCCACACTAGGGGCCAGCATGTATGCACCAGGAGAAAGCACTTTTCATACTTTTAATAGCAGCTTCATTCTTGTTGGAAGAGAGCCTCTGCTGCTTGGACTTGCAAGAGGGTGGGGCCCAACTCCCCCTCACTACACAGAGCTACAGCTTCCCAGCAACAGAGGCCAGACAAGCTGTAGAGTTGTCTGCTCAGGACTGGGGAAAGAGGCTCTGCCCTGAGCCCATTTTGGTGGCAGCTGCCACAGAAGCATGTCCTTCAGTCCACAGCCACACTGAAGCCAAGAATCAAAGGACAAAGTTTATATAAACTGAAGGTCATGAGCCCTGTGACCGGGGTGTGATAGGAAAGCAGATAGCATTCCTTCCTTCCATGGATGAGAAGTTGGTGCACATCCCTTCCCCTAAGACTTCTATACACCCCAACATGATCTCCCCTCACCACCACACTAACAGGACAGAAGCATCCAGTCATCATCAGCCTACCTGAGGGTGAGTTAGCTTTTACTTTTAAGTGCCACCTAGCGGACTAGAGCCTAAACTGCACCAGCAAATAAAAGCTTGCTGTCGTGCTAGTGCACGAGGCTTCCTGAGACCTCTGCACTCTCAGCCCTGCAAGAGATAATGTGTTGGCTCATATGTCCGATCTATCACAATAAGAAATGGCATCTAAGAAAATCATCATACAGAAGCTATACATAACCAAGGAACACACAAAGGGCGTTGGCCCCCTGAAAGCACTCAGAATAAAGCCAAACTATTATACACAACATACACCAGTCATACTCTCAATGGAAAAAATAATTTAAAAAAATTACCATCTAATTAATAGTAAATTCAAAAACAAGAAGTGTCAGTTCCCTCAGAAGAGAAGAAATTGGAAGAATGCTGGCAATACAAAAGGACTGTGTCTTGACAAGTTCAAAAGGTCACATCAGTTGTCTAATAATGAATCCTAACCAAAATGAAAAGTCTGAAATGACAGATAAAGTATTTAAAAAATAGACTGCAAGAAAACTCAACAAGATCCAATAAAAAATTTGAATCCAACACAAGGAAATCAGAAAAAAAACATAAGGTGTGAAAGACATATAGTTATATTTTTAAAAATAAAATGGAAATCCTAGAATTAAACATCTCACTACAGAAATTTCAAAATATATTCAGAATACATTTGGAAACTTTAATAATGGACTACACACAGCAGAAAAAAATAATTTCAGACTTTGAAGAATGCCCTTTTGAATTAACTCAGTCAGATAAAAAAGTAAAGAAAACATGTTTAAAAAAATGAACAAAATCTTCAAGTTTCAAATATGAAACTCTGTAAAACGACCAAACCTATGACTTATTGGCATTTCTGAGAATGAAGGAGAAAAAGTAAGTAACTTGGAAAACACAGCTGAGGGAATAATTTAGGAAATTTTCTCTTATCTTGTTAAACAGGTTGACATCCAGACAGAAGAAATTGAGAGAACACCTGCAAGATACGATTCCAAGATGACTATCACCCAAGGCATATAGTCATCAGACTTTACAAGGTCAATGTGGAAGAAAAAATCTCAAAGCAGCTAGAGAAAAGGGGCCAAATTACCTATAAAGGGAATTCCATCGGACAAATAGTAGACTTCTCAGAGAAACCTTATGAGTAAGAAGAGATAGGGAGCCCAATTTTAGCCTTCTTAAAGGAATAAAAAATGCCAGCCAAATATTTTAAAACTTGACAAACTAAGCTTCATAAATGAAGGAGAATTAAAGTCTATCCTAGACAAGCAAATGATAAGAAAATTATTCACCACCATACTGGGATTACAAAAATGCTCCAAGGAGTTCTGAACATGGAAAGAACATTACTTGCTACCAGACAATAACACATAAGTACAAATCCACAGATCTCATAAAGCAATTACACAACTGAGAATACAAAGTGAATACTACTATGACAAGAACAGAACCTCGAATGTCAATATTAACCTTAAATGTAAATGAACTTAATGCTCTACATAAAGGACGTAGATTGACAAATATAACTTTAAAAAGAACACCAGCCATCTGCTTCCTTCAAGGGACCCATCTCTCGTGTAACGACACCTACAGACTCAAAGGAAAGAGATGGAGTAAAATTTACCTGCAAATGAAAAAATACCTAGGAATACATCTAACCAAGGTGGTGAAAAATCTCTACAAGGAGAACTAAGAAAACACTGTTGAAAGACACCAGAGACAGGACAAACAAATGGAAAAACCTTAAATGCACATGGATCGGAAGAAGCAATATTGCTAAAATGTCCATTTTGCTCAATGCAATCTACAGAGTCGTTGCTATTATTATCAAGTTACCAAGGTCAGTTTTTACAGAATTAGAGAAGAACTATTCTAAAATTTATATAGAATAAACAATGAGCATGATTACAAAAGGTGGTGCTATGCAACAAAACAAAACAAAACAAAACAAAACAAAGCCAGAGGCATCACACTGCCCAACTTCACACCGTACTACAAGGCTACAGTAATCAAAGTAGCATGACACTGGTACAAAAACAGACACACGCACAACTGGAACAGAATAGAGAACCCAAAAATGAAGCTGCAAATGTACAACCAACTGATCTTTGAAAAAGTCAAAAAAAATTAACAATGGGGAAAAGACACACTATTCCATGACTGATGCTGGAAAAACTGGCTAACCATATGCAGAAGAAAGAAAGTAGATGCCCACCTCTCACCATATACAGAAATTAACTCAAGACGGATTAACGGCCTAAATGTAAGATATCAGACTATAAGTATAAAAAAATAAAACTAGGAAACAGTGCTCTGGGCAGTGGTCTAGGCCAAGGATTTATGATTATGTTCTAAAAAGCCAAGGTAACTAAAGCAAAAATTGGCAATTTGGACCTAATTAAACTAAAGAACATATTCAGAGCAAAACAAAGTATCACTAGATTTTTTAAAATAAGCTGCAGAATACAAGAAAATATTAAAAGACTATGGATCCCAGAAAGGACTAATATCTAGAATCTATAAGGAAATTTAAACAAACCAGTAAGAAAATAACAAATGATCTCATAAAATGTGGGCAGCGGACATGAGCAGACACTTTTCAAAAAAGACATAAAATCAGTCAACGGACATGAAGAAAGGCTCAACATCACTAATCATCAGAGGAATGAAAATCAAAACCGTATTGAGACATCTTTTCAAACCAGTGAAATTGGCTATTACTGAAAAGTGAAAAAATAACAGATGTTGGTGAGTCTATGAAGAAAAGGAAATGCTCATACACTGTTGGTGAGAATTTGAATTAGTTCAGTCACTGTGGAAAGCAGTTTTCATATTTCTCCAAGGGCTAAAAATGGAACAACCTTTCAACCCAGCAATCCTACTACAGCATATATACTCAAAGGAAAATAAATCATTCTACCGAAAAGACACATGCACTCATATGTTTATTGCCATACTACTCATATGGTGTTGACATAGCGAAGACATGAAATCAACTTATGTGTTCATTAATGGCAGACTGGATAAAGAAAATGTGGTGTATATACACTGTGGAATACTATACAGCCATAGAAAAAATAAAATCATGTTCTTTGCAGGAACATGCCTGCAGCTGGAGGCCATTATCCTAAGTGACTTAATGCAGAAACAAAAAACTAAACACCACATATTCCCACTTATAAGAAGCATGTGAACATTGGGTACACATGGGCATAAAGATGGGAACAACAGACACTGGGGACTCAAATGGGGGAAAGGAGAGAAGTGAACAAGGGTTTAAAAACTACCTAGTGGGTATTATGGTCACTATTTCAGTGATAGGAGCAATAAAAACCCAAATCTCAGTATCATACAATATACCCAGGTAGCAAACCTGCACATGACCCCCTGAATTTATTAAAAAATATAGAAAGGTAGAAAGATCACAAATAAACATAGCACTATAAATCAAGCAACTACAACAAAACAAGAACAAACCCAAATCACAGTTAACAGAGGAAAAGAAATAACAAAGATCAAAGCACAACTGAATGAAATAGAGATCAGAAAACAATACAAAAGGTTAATAAAATGAAAAGTCGAATCTTCAAAGAGATAAACCAAATGTGCCAACCACTAGGTAGACGAACCGAAATAGAAGATCCACATAAACCAAATCAGAAATAAAAAAAGGAGACATTACAAATGATACCACAGAAATACAAAAGATCCTCAAAGGCTACTGTGAACAACTATGTACTCATAAACTAGTGTTGTAGTCTCGTTAATTCACCAAGATGTAACAGTCTCTTCATTGTCTGAGATACTACCTGGAGTTCTTTGTCTCACATCCAAGGTGACTAAGAAGTAGGGACACAAGGGTGAGGTTGGAATGAAAGTTTAATAAGTGAAAGAAGAAAGATCTCTGCAGCAGAGAGGGGAGTCCAAATGGGTTGGCCACTATGAGGCTGGGGTCTGGGGATTTTATGGACTGGAAAGGGGAAAGAATGTGCTTAGTCTGTGGGCTGTCTTGGAGAAAGCATGATTCAGCTTGGCCCAGGACCTTAACCCGGGACCAATCAGGAGTTGATGATTCATAAGGGCTACTCAGCTTGGCCTGGGACCTATCTGGAGCTGAAGTGAAAGTTTGGCCTGGGACCAATCAGGGGCTGAAGTGATAATTCATAGAGGCTGGGATCACAGTCCAAAAGGAAAATGAAAGTGCCCACTTGAACCCACCGAAGCACTCCATGTGCATGCCCACAAAAGGAGAAGAAACTTTTTCCTTGGAGACCATTGATTATACAAAGGACAAAAGCATTTCTATGTTGGGCCTTGTTCTCTTATATGTGTGAGGCAGAGGTTTGTGCAAGTTTTTGTCTGAATGGGCTGGAGTTTCTCCTATCTGTGCAGCCATGAGTATGTCTCCAGGCACAACCCCCTGTGCTAGTTCCCTTAGCAGTGCCAGCAGCTGAACAGTTTATCCCCCCTTAGCAGGAAATTTCTCCCACTCGGGGGCCTGTGTAGATCTAACTATCTTCTCACTTCATCTAGCAAGTATTTCCTCTATTTTAGGGGCTATCAATTTCGTCACCACTATTATCAACATAAAACCTCCTACCATATCTCAATATCAACCCCCCCTGTTTATTTGATCAGTCCTAATCACAGCGGTCCTACTACTCCTCTCTCTACTAGTCTTAGCTGCTAGCATCAACATACTACTAACAGACCGTAATCTCAATACCACTTTCTTTGATCCAGTCGGAGGAGGGGATCCCACCTTATATCAACACCTATTCTGATTTTTTGGTCACCCCGAAGTTTATATCCCCATTCTACCTGGGTTTAGAATAATCTCTCATATTGTAACATATTATTTCAGAAAAAAAAGAACCATTTGGATACATAGGTATAGTTTGAGCTGTAATATCAATTGGGTTCTTGGGCTTTATTGTATGAGCTCATCACATGTTTACAGTGGGCATAGACATAGATACACAAGCCTGCTTCACTTCTGCCACTATAATTATTGCAATTCCTACCAGTGTTAAGGTCTTTAGCTGACTCGCCACACTTCACGGAAGCAATATCAAGTGATCCCCTGCAATACTTTGAGCCTTAGGCTTTATTTTTCTCTTCACCGGGGGAGGCCTAACCGGTATTGTACTGGCAAACTGATCATTAGATATTGCATTACACGACACATACTATGTGGTAGCCCACTTTCACTACGTCCTATCAATAGGAGCTGTATTCGCTATCATAGGGGGTTTTATTCATTGATTTCCCTTATTTTCAGGCTATATACTAGACCAAGCCTATGCCAAAGCCCATTTCACCATTATATTTGTAGGCATAAATTTAACCTTCTTTCCACAACACTTTCTCGGCTTGACTGGAATACCCTGACGCTATTCTGACTACCCTGATGCCTACACCACATGAAATATTCTATCATCCATAGGCTCCTTCATCTCCCTAGTAGCAGTAATATTAATAATTTATATAACCTGAGAAGCTTTTGCCTCAAAACGTAAAGTTTTACTAATCAAACAGCCTACTACTAACCTAGAGTGGTTGTATGGCTGCCCTCCGCCCTACCACACATTTGAAGAACCAACCTATATTAAACCTAGATGAAAAAGGAAGGAATCGAACCTCCTAAAACTGGTTTCAAGCCAACCCTATAACCCCTATAACTTTTTCAATAAGATATTAGAAAAATTATTTCATAACTTTGTCAAAGTTAAGTCATAGGTTAAACCCTATATATCTTATATGGCTCATCCAGTTCAACTAGGTCTACAAGATGCCACATCCCCTATTATAGAGGAACTAATCACTTTTCATGACCACGCTCTTATATTTATATCCTTGATCAGCTTTCTAGTCTTACATGTACTCTCCCTAACACTCACGACAAAACTAACCAATACCAATATTACATATGCCCAAGAAATAGAAACCATTTGAACCATCTTACCCGCTATCATTTTAGTCTTAATCACCCTCCCATCTCTGCGCATCCTATACCTAGCAGACGAAATCAACAACCCCTCTTTTACTATTAAATCAATTGGACACCAATGATACTGAACCCACGAATACACAGATTATGAGGGATTGATCTTTAACTCTTACATACTTACACCATTATTCTTAAATCCAGGAGACCTTCGACTTCTCTGAGTTGACAACTGAGTAGTTCTTCCAGTTGAAGTCCCCGTCCATATAATAATTACATCCCAGGACATCTTGCACTCATGAACTGTTCCCACACTAGGCCTAAAAACAGATGCAGTCCCCGGACGCTTAAACCAAACTACATTCACCGCTATACGACCAGGCGTCTACTACGGACAATGTTCAGAAATTTGCGGCGCCAACCACAGCTTTATACCCATCGTCGTAGAACTAATCCCACTAAAAATTTTTGAAATAGGACCCGTATTTACCCTATAGACACACCTCCTCCCACCTTACATTTCTAACACACCCCGTATCCCATGAATCTTTACAAAATATCCTTACAGACCCACTGTACAGCTGCCCCAGCGTTAACCTTTAAGTTAAAGACCGAGAGAACCTATCCTCTCTACAGTGAAATGCCCCAACTAAATACAGCCACATGATCCACCATCGTCATGACCATGCTTCTCACACTATACCTTATCATACAATTAAAACTATTAAGCACAAATTACTACCTATCTCCCTCAAAAAAACTCTAATACACAAAACCACAATAACCCCTGACAATGAAAATGAACGAAAATCTATTTACCTCATTCACAGCCCCAACAATCCTAAACCTGCCTGCTGCAGTACCCATCATTCTATTTCCTGCATTACTATTTCCAACCTCTAATCAGCTTATTAACAAACGATTAATTACTATTCAACAAAACCTAACTCAACTTGTCCTAAAACAAATAATAACAATTCACAACATCAAAGGACAAACCTGATCCCTCATACTAATATCCCTAATTACCTTTATTACTATAACCAACCTTCTCAGACTTCTACCTCACTCATTTACACCTACCACCCAACTATCCATAAATCTAGCCATAGCAATCCCCCTATGAGCAGGTGCAGTAATTATAGGACTTCGCTTTAAAACTAATAGCTCTTTAGCTCACTTTCTGCCACAAGGCACACCCACACCTCTTATCCCCATACTAATAATCATCGAAACCATTAGCTTGTTTATTCAACCAGTAGCATTAGCTGTACACTTAACCACTAACATCACAGCAGGCCATCTACTTATGCACCTAATCGGAAGTGCCATACTAGCATTATCAACCATTAGCTTCCCTGTCACCTCAATAATCTTTGTACTCCTAATATTACTAACTATCCTCGAAATCGCAGTCGCCCTGATTCAAGCCTATGTTTTCACACTCTTAGTCAGCCTTTATCTACATGACAATACTCAATGATCCACCAATCTCATGCTTACCACATAGTTAAACCCAGCCCCTGACCACTAACAGGAGCTCTCTCAGCCCTCCTAATAACATCTGGCTTAATCATATGATTTCACTTTTATTCCACTACCCTATTAACCCTAGGCCTACTAACCAACATACTGACCTTATACCAATGATGACGTGATATTGTCTGAGAAAGTACCTATCAAGGTCATCATACAACATCTGTCCAAAAAAGCCTTCGTTATGGAATAGTGCTATTTATCATTTCAGAAGTTTTCTTCTTCACCGGTTTCTTCTGAGCATTCTACCATTCCAGCCTTGCCCCTACCCCACAACTAGGGGGACACTGACCACCAATAGGCATTACTCCCCTAAATCCTCTAGAAGTACCTCTTTTAAATACCTCTGTATTACTCGCATCAGGAGTCACAATCACCTGAGCCCACCATAGCCTAATAGAAAGTAATCGAAAACAAACAATCCAAGCTCTACTCATTATAGTCCTACTAGGCATTTACTTCGCCCTCCTACAAACCTCAGAGTACTTCGAGACACTCTTTACTGTTTTCTGATGGTGTCTATGGTTCAACATTATTTGTTGCTACAGGCTTCCACGGACTTCACGTCATCATTGGATCTACATTCCTTATTATCTGTCTTATTCGCCAACTATTATATTATTTTACATCGAATCACCATTTTGACTTTGAAGCCGCCACTTAATACTGACACTTTGTAGATATCATCTGGCTGTTCCTCTATATTTCTATCTACTGATGAGGATCCTATTCTTTTAGTATAATCAGTACAGTTGACTTTCAATCAACTGGCTTCGATAGCATTCGAAAGAGAATAATTAACCTAGTATTAGTCTTAACAATCAATGCTTTTCTAACCTTACTACTAACAACTATCACATTCTGACTACCTCAACTCAATTCTTATATAGAAAAAGCTAGTCCTTACGAATGCGATTTTGACCCACTAAACCCTGCTCGTATTCCTTTCTCCATAAAATTTTTCCTAGTTGCCATCACCTTTCTATTATTTGACTTAGAAATTGCCCTACTACTGCCCCTACCATGAGCTCTCCAAACAACCAACCTTCCCATAGTAACTAAATCATCCATCATATTAATTATTATTCTAATTCTTATTCTAGCCTATGAATGAACTAAAAAAGGACTAGACTGAACTGAATTGGTAAGTAGTTTAAACAAAACAAATGATTTCGACTCATTAGATTATGATAATCATACTCACCAAATGCCCTCCATCTACATAAACATTGCATTAGCATTTATCGTTTCACTTCTAGGCATACTAACCTACCACTCACACCTAATATCCTCCTTACTGTGCCTAGAAGGAATAATACTATCACTCTTTATTATAAGTACTCTCACAGCTTCAAACATGCACTCCTCCCTAGCTAATATCATACCAGTCACCCTATTAGTATTTGCTGCTTGCGAAGTAGCAGTAGGCCTTGCCTTACTAATCTCAATCTCTAACACATATGGCCTAGATTACATCCACAACCTAAACTTACTCCAATGTTAAAAATAGTTATTCCTACAATTATACTACTACCAACAACATGATTTTCCAAAAACAGTATAATCTGTGTTAATCTGACCATACATAATCTAATTATTAGCCTTATTCCCCTACTATTCTTCAACCAAATCAATAATAACCTCCTCAACCATTCAACCTACTTGTCTTCCGACCCACTAACAATGCCCCTACTAACACTAACAGCCTGACCCTTACCTCTCATATTTATAGTAAGTCAGTACCATTTACACAACGAACCCCTCTCATGAAAAAATCTCTCTCTCTACAATGGTCTCCCTACAAATCTCTCTAATTCTAACATTTATAGCTACAGAACTAATTATATTCTGTATTTTATTTGAAACCACCCTCATCCCTACCCTAATTATCATCACCCAATCATCACCTAATTATCATCATCAGCCAGGCCGAACGCCTCAATGCAAGCGCATACTTTCTATTCTACACACTAGCCAGCTTTCTCCCCATGCTTATTATACTAATCTATACCTACAATAACCTAGGCTCACTAAACACAATATTACTAACACTTATGGCTCAAAAACTAGCAACTACCTGATCCCACAATCTTACTTGACTAGGATGCATAATGGCCTTTATAGTGAAATACCCCTGTATGGCTTACACTTATGACTTCCTAAAGCCCATGTTGAAGCCCCCATTGCCAGATCAATAGTTCTTGCCACAGTACTCCTAAAACTAGGCGGCTATGGCATAATACAACTGACCTCTATTCTTAACCCTTTAACAGAATATATAGCCTATCCATTCCTCATGTTATCCTTATGAGGCATAATTATAACAAGCTCAACCTGCCTACGACAAACAGACCTAAAATCACTCATCGCATACTGCTCCGCAAGCCACATAGCCCTGGTAATTATAGTCTCTCTCATTCAAACCCCCGAAGCTTCACTGGCGCAATTATCCTTTTATAATCGCCCATGGACTCACTTCATCCATACTACTTTGCCTAGCAAACTCTAACTACGAACGAACTCATAGCCACATCATAATACTCTCCCGAGGACTCCAAATCCTACTTCCATTAATAGCCTTCTGATGGTTTCCAGCAAATCTTACCAATCTTGCCTTACCCCCTACTATCAACCTGGTAGGAGAGCTCCTTGTAATAATAACTTCATTTTCTTGATCATATATTACCATTGTACTTACAGGACTCAATATACTAATTACAGCCCTTTACTCGCTCCACATATTTACTACAACACAACGAGGAACGCTCACACACCATATTATTAACATGAAATCCTCCTTTACACGAGAAAATACATTAATATTTATACACCTCTCTCCTATTCTCCTTCTATCCCTTAACCCTAATATTATTCTAGGTTTCACCTCTTGTAAATATAGTTTAACTAAAACATTAGATTGTGAGTCTAACCATAGAAGCCTACTACTTCTTATTTACCGAGAAAGCTAGCAAGGACTGCTAATCCATGCTTCCGTATATAACAAAACGGTTTTCTCAACTTTTAAAGGATAACAGTTATCCATTGGTCTTAGGAACCAAAAACATTGGTGCAACTCCAAATAAAAGTAATAACCATGCACACCTCCATTACCATAATAACCCTAACATCTCTAATCCTCCCAATCACTATTACCTTTATCAACTCTAACAGAAAACACTTGTACCCAAACTATGTAAAAACAATTATTATGTATGCTTTCACTACTAGCCTCCTTCCCACAACCCTATATATTTTCCTAGACCAAGAAAAAATTATTTGAAACTGACATTGAACAACAATCCAAACATTAGAACTAACACTAAGCTTCAAACTAGACTATTTTTCCATAATATTTATTCCAATTGCACTATTCATTACTTGATCTATTATAGAGTTCTCATTATGGTATATAAGCTCAGACCCAAATATTAACCAATTTTTTAAGTATCTACTTATCTTTCTTATCACTATATTAATTCTAGTCACTGCCAACAACCTCTTCCAACTTTTTATCGGATGGGAAGGCGTGGGAATTATATCCTTTCTACTTATTAGTTGATGACATGCTCGAACAGATGCCAACACAGCAGCCATCCAAACAATCCTATACAACCGCATTGGCGACATTGGCTTTATCCTAACCCTAACATGATTTCTCCTGCATTATAACTCATGGGACTTTCAACAGATATTTATCCTAGACTCCAACTCAAATCTTCTCCCACTGATTGGTCTTCTCTTAGCAGCAATGGGAAAATCAGCTCAACTTGGTCTCCTCCCTTGACTACCCTCCGCCATAGAAGGCCCAACCCCAGTTTCAGCTTTACTACATTCCAGCACCATAGTCGTTGCTGAAGTGTTCCTACTCATCCGTTTCCACCCTCTAATGGAAAACAACACATTAATTCAAAGTTTTACACTATGCCTAGGAGACATTACCACCCTATTCACAACAGCCTGTGCCCTAACACAAAACGATATCAAAAAAATCGTAGCCTTCTCTACCTCAAGTCAACTAGGCCTAATAGTAGTCACTATTGGCATCAACCAACCATACTTAGCATTCCTACACATCTGCACTCATGCCTTCTTCAAAGCCATACTATTTATTTGCTCTAGGTCTATCATCCACAACCTAAACAATGAACAAGGCATTCAAAAAATAGGAGGATTATTTAAAACAATACCCCTTACGTCAACTTCCCTAACCATCTGTAACCTAGCACTCACAGGCATGCCCTTTCTCACAGGCTTCTACTCCAAAGACCTCATCATGGAAACTGCAAACACATCGTATACCAACGCCTGAGCCCTATCTATCACTCTCATTGCCACTTCCCTAACAAGCACCTACAGTACTCGAACTATTCTTCTCACCCTAGCAGGACAACCTCGCTTCCCAACCTCAATCAACATTAACGAAAATATCCCCACCCTATTAAACCCAATCAAATGCCTCACAATCGGCAGCCTACTCGCAGGATTTCTCATCACCAATAGCATCTCTCCCACCTCACCTCCCCAACTAACAATACCATACCACCTAAAACTCTCGACCCTATGTGTAACCACCCTAGGCTTTCTAGTAGCCTTGGATCTTACTCTTATAACCAATAAGCTTAAAATACACACTCCATCATACATATTTAAATTCTCTAATATACTAGGATATTTTCCCACTACAATTCATCGCATAGCCCCCTAACAAAACCTGCTTATAAACCAAAACCTAGCTTACCTTTTACTAGACTCAATCTGACTAGAAAAATCTATACCTAAAACAATCGCATGCACCCACATTATTACCTCCATCATCACAACTACTCAAATGGGTATAATCAAACTGTATTTTCTCTCTTTCCTTATTCCTCTCACCCTAACCTTATTTCTAATAACGTGACCTATTACCTCGAGTAATCTCAATCACAATAGACACACCAACAAACAACGTTCAACCAGTAACTACCACCAACCAACACCCATAGTCATACAAAGCACCCGCATCAATAGAATCCCCTCGAATTAACCCCAGCCCCTCTCCTTCAAAAATCACTCAACTCCCTATACTGTTAAAATTAACCACTACCACTAATCCATCAAAATCTAAAACTCATAAAACCAACCCCACCTCTATCACTAATCCTACTAGAAGACTCCCCAGAACCTCAAACCCTGAACCCCATGCCTCAGGATACTCTTCAATAGCCATTGCCGTGGTATAACCAAAACCAACCATTATACCTGCCAAATAAATTAAAAATATTATTAAACCTATATAAGCTCCCCTATACTTTAAAATAATTACACAACCAACCACACCACTAACAATCAATGCTAAACCCCCATAAATAGGAGAAGGCTTGGAAGAAAATCCCACAAACCCCATAACCAATAATACACTTAATAAAAATAAAATATATGTCATTGTTTCCACATGGACTCTAACCATGACTAATGATATGAAAAACCATCATTGTATTTCAACTACAAAAACATCAATGACCCCAACACGCAAATCTAACCCACTCATAAAAATAATCAACGACTCCCTCATTGATTTACCCGCCCCATCCAACATTTCCATGTGATGAAACTTTGGCTCACTCCTTGCAACCTGTCTAACTCTACAAATCATTACAGGCTTATTCCTAGCAATACACTACTCACCAGATATTTCCTCCGCCTTCTCCTCAGTCGCACACATCACTCGAGATGTAAACTACGGCTGAACCCTTTGCTATCTCCACTCTAATGGTGCCTCTATGTTCTTTATCTGTCTCTTTCTACACACTGGCCAACGCCTATATTACAGCTCATTCTTTCTTCTAGAAACCTGAAATATCGCCATTATACTTCTGCTTATAACTATAGCAACAGCCTTCATAGGCTACATACTCCCATGAGACCAAATATCATTCTGGGGCATCACAGTAATCACAAATCTACTATCAGCCATCCCATATATCGGAATTAATCTCGTCCAATGAATCTGAGGCAGATATTCCATTGACAATCCCACTCTCACACGATTCTTCATCCTCCACTTCATCCTACCCTTTATTATTACAGCCCTCGCAACTCTACATCTACTATTTCTACAAGAAACAGGATCAAACAACCCCTGCGGAATTTCCTCTCACTCCGACAAAATTACCTTTCACTCCTATTATACAATTAAAGATATCTCAGGCTTAGCCCTTCTCCTCCTTACCTTAATAACATTAGTATTATTTTCACCCCACCTTTTAAGCGACCCAGACAACTACACTCCAGCTAATCCCCTAAACATTCCCCCCCCACATTAAACCAGAAAGATATTTCCTATTCGCATATGCAATCCTACGATCTATGCCTAATAAATTGGGAGGAGTATTAGCACTCCTCCTGTCAATCCTTATCTTAACATTCATACCCATACTCCACAAATCTAAACAACAAAGCATAGCATTCCGCCCACTTAGTCAATACTTATTCTGATTCCTAATCATAATTCTGTTAATTCTCACTTGAATTGGAGGCCAACCAGTAAACCAAACCTTCATAATTATCAGACAGGTGGCATCCATAATATACTCTACTACTATTCTAACCTGAATACCACTTGCCTCCTTAACCAAAAACAGTCTACTCAAATGAACCTGCCCTTGTAGTATACATTAATACACCGGTCTTGTAAACCGGAAACAGAAACTTCTCCCCAGGGCAACTCAGAAAGAAAGTACTCAACTGCATCACCAACATCCAAAACTGGCATTCTAATTTAAACTACTTTCTGTATTCTATGGGGTGCAAGCTTTAAGTGCAACTTAAGTACTAATTTATTTTATCAGACCCTTACGTAATCTGTGCATTACTGCTAGCCAACATGAATGTTATATAGTACTATAAATGCTTAACTGTACATAGCACATATTTTTACATACCTACTACATATTCTCAAGAACATGCTTACAAGCAGGAACCCCAATGAACCAACCAACTGTAGAACATAACATCAACATCCAAAGACCAAGCACATCCCCCAGAATATCAATTAACTTAACTTTTTATTCATCATACATAGCACATTAAACGGTTCCTTGGACATAGCACAATTCAGTCAAACAAATTCCTATCACCACAGATACCCCCCTCAGTTAGGTGTCCCTTATTTACCATCCTCCGTGAAATCAATATCCCGCACAAGAATGCTACTCTCCTAATTCCTGGCCCATAACTCGTGGGCGTAGCTATAATGAACTGTATCCGGCATCTGGTTCTTACCTCAGGATCATGAAAGTCAAGATCGCCCACACATTCCCCTTAAATAAGACAACCGGTACCAGCCATTTCAAAAACATGCCAAAATGTAAAGACCATTGAGGCTAGGAAGAAACTGCATCAACTAACGAGCAAAATAACCAGTTAATATCATAATGGCAGGATCAAGTTCATACAGAACAATATTACCTTAAATGTAAATGGACTAAATGCTCCAATTAAAAGACACAGAATGGCAAACTGGATAAAGTCAAGACCCATCAGTCTGCTGTATTCAGGAGACCCACCTCACATGCAGAGACACACATAGGCTCAAAATAAAGGGATGGAGGAAGATTTACCTAGCAAATGGAGAACAAACAAAAGCAGGGGTTGCAATACTAGTCTCTGATAAAACAGACTTTAAACCATCAAAGATCAAAAGAGACAAAGAAGGCCATTACATAATGGTAAAGGGATCAATTCA
>NW_012101491.1:91965-100376 GCF_000951045.1 Mandrillus leucophaeus | reverse complement strand
ATGTACCCTAGAACTTAAAGTATAATAATAATAATAATAATAATAATAATAATAAATTAATTTAAAAAAAAGAAAATGTGGTATATACATCTAATGGCTTATTATTCAGCCATTAAAAGAAGGAAATACTGCTGCTTCTGACGTCATAAATCAACCTGGAGAACATTTTGCTAGGTGAAATTAGCCAAAGAGAGAAGAAAAACTACCACATGATATCGTGATATGAGGAATCTAAAATAGACCAACTCATAGAAGCAATGAGTACTGAGCTTGTTGGAGACTGGTAGCAAGAGGAAACTGGGAGATATTCGTCAAAGAGTACAAAGTCTCAGCTATGAAAGGTGAACAAGTTCTAGATATCTGCTGTAAAGCATAGTGCCAAAAGTTAATAATTTTGTAGTTTATACATAATAATTTGCTGGAGTATGTATCTTGTGTTAAATGTTCTTCTCACCCCACCCACACACACTATGTAAAGAGGGAGGGGGGATACTTTTGGAGGGGATGGATATGTTTATGGCACTTATTGTGACAGTTAATAGATGTATACTTTCCTTCATATTCACTTCATTGTATATGTTAAATATGCACAGATTTTCACATGTCAATTATATTTTACAAGGAGGTTTTAAAAATAACTAAATTCTACTACTCAGCCATAAAAAGTAACGCAATTATGGTTTTCTGCAGAAACTCATTTAGAACTGGAGGACATTGTTCTAAGAGAAGTAACTCAAGAATTGGAAACCAAATATCACATGTTATCACTTATATGTGGGAGGTAAGCTACGGGTATGCAAAGGCATACAGAGTGGTATAGTGGATATTGGAGTCTCAGAGGGAGGAAAGATGGGAGGAGGTGAAGAATAAAAAAAAAAAAAAACCTACCTGTATGGTACAATATACTCTATTTGGTGATGGGAACACTAAAATCCTAGACTTCACCACTACACAATTCAACTGTGTAACCAAAACCCACTTGTACTCATAATGCTATTGAAATAAAAATAAATAACAAAAACTACTACATTTCTCTTCACGTATTGCTATAGGTGTATGACAAAAATTTTGCTATATACAACAGCATTTCTTTTATTTTCTTTCTTGGGCTACATGTGCAGAATGTGCACATTTGTTGCATAGGTATCTATATGCCATGGTGGTTGCTGTACCTATGAACCCATCATTTAGATTTTAAGTCCCTCATACATTAGGTATTTGTCCTAAGGCCCTCCCTCCCCTTTCCCCACAGCCCCCAACACACCCCGGTGTATGATGTTCCCCTCCCTGTGTCGATGTGTTCTCCTTGTTCAGCTCCTACTTATGAGTGAAAACTTGCAGTGTTTGGTTTTCTGTTTCTGTGTTAGTTTGCTGAGGATGATGGCTTCCAGCTACATCCATATCCATGCAAAGGACAAGAACTCCATTTTTGTAGCTGCATAGTACTCCATGGTGTATATGTGCACATTTTCTTTATCCAGTCTATCATTGGTGGGAATTTGGTTTGGTTCGAAGTCTTTGCTATATATGTTCATGTGTCTGTATAGTAGAATGATTTATAATCCAGTGGGTATATATCCAGTAACGGGATTACTGGATCAAATGGTATTTCTGGTTCTAGATTTCTGAAGAATCGCCCCCCGTCTTCCACAATGATTGAACTTATTTACACTCCCACCAACAGTGTAATAATGTTCCTATTTCTCCACAGCCTCGCCAGCATCTGTTGTTTCTGGCTTTTTAATAATCTCCATTCTAACTGACGTGAGATGGTATCTCATTGTGGTTATGATTTACATTTCTCTAATCACTGGTGAGGATGAGTTTTTTTATATATATATATATGTTTGAAGGCTGCATAAATGCCTTTTTTTGAGAAGTGTCTGTTCATATCCCTTGCCCACTTTTTGATGGAGTTGTTGTTTTTCTTGTTAATTTATTTAAGTTCCTTATAGATTCTGTATATTAGACCTTTGTCAGATGGGTAGCTTGAAAAAATTTTCTCCCATTCTTTAGGTTGCCTGTTCAATCTGATGATAATTTCTTTTTCTGTGCAGAAGCTCTTTAGTTTGATTAGATTTCGTTTGTCAATTTTGGCTTTTGTTGCAATTGCTTTACAACAAAAGGAGGTTTGTAATTCTCCTTGAAGAGATCCTTCACATCCCTTGTAAGTTGTATTCTTTGATATTTTATTCTCTTTGTAGCAATTGTGAATGGGAGTTCACTCATGATTTGGCTCTCTGTCTATTTGTGTATAGGGATACCTGTGATTTTATCACATTGGTTTTATATTTTGAGACTTTATTTTATAATTTTTTACAACTTTTTTATTATTATAATTTAATTTCTAGGGTACATGTGCACAATCTGCAGGTTTTTTACATATGTATACATGTGCCATGTTGGTGTGCTGCACCCATTGACGTGTCATTTACATTAGGTATATTTCCTAATGCTATCCCTCCTTTGTCCCCCAACCCCGAGATAGGCTCCAGTGTGTGATGTTCTCCTTCCTGTGACCAAGTGTTCTCATTGTTCAATTCCCACCTATTAGTGAGAACATGCGATGTTTGGTTTTCTATCATTGCGATAGTTTGCTGAGAATGATGGCTTCCAGTTTCATCCATGTCCCTTCAAAGGACACAAACTCATGATTTCTTATGGCTGCATAGTATTCCATGGTGTATATGTGCCACATTTTCTTAATCCAGTCTATTATTGATGGACATTTGGGTTGGTTCCAAGTCTTTGTTATTGTGAATAGTGCCACAATAAATATACGTGTGCATGTGTCTTTATAGCAGCATGATTTATCATCCTTGGATATATACCCAGTAATGAGAGGGCTTGGTCAAATGGTATTTCTAGTTCTAGATCCTTGAGGAATCGCCATACTGTCTTCCGCAATGGTTGAAGTAGTTTAAAATCCCACCAACAGTGTAAAAGTGTTCCTATTTCTCCACATCCTCTCCAGCACCTGTTGTTTCCTGACTTTTGAATGATTGCCATTCTAACTGGTGTGAGATGGTATCTCATTGTGGTTTTGATTTGCATTTCTCTGATGGCCAGTGATGATGAGCATTTTTTCATGTGACTCTTGGCTGTATGAATGTCTTCTTTTGAGAAGCGTCTGTTCATATCCTTTGCCCACGTTTTGATGGGGTTGTTTGTTTTTTTCTTGTAAATTTGTTTGTGTTCTTTGTAGATTCTAGATACTAGCCCTTTGTCAGATGAGTAGATTGCAAAATTTTCTCCCATTCTGTAGGTTGCCTGTTCACTCTGATGGTAGTTTCTTTTGCTGTGCAGAAGCTCTTTAGTTTAATTGTCAATTTTTGTTTAGTTCATTTGTCAATTTTGGCTTTTGTTGCCTTTGCTTTTGGTGTTTAAGACATGAAGTCCTTGCCGATACCGATGTCCTGAGTGGTATTGCCTAGGGTTTCTTCTAGGGATTTTATGGTTTTAGGTCTAACATTTAATTCTTTAATCCATCTTGAATTAAATTTTGTATAAGGTGTAAGGAAGAGATCCAGTTTACCTAGCACCATTTATTAAATAGGGAATCCTTTCCCCATTTCTTGTTTTTGTCAAGTTTGTCAAAAATCAGATGGTTGTAGATGTGTGGTATTATTTCTGAGGGCTCTGTTCTCTTCCATTGATCTATATCTCTGTTTTGGTACCACTACTATGCTGTTTTGGTTATTGTAGCCTTGTAGTATAGTTTGAAGTCAGGTATCGTGATGCCTCCAGCCTTGTTCTTTTGGCTTAGGATTGTCTTGGCAATGTGGGCTCTTTTTTCATTCCATATGAACCTTAAAGTAGTTTTTTACAATTCTGTGAAGAAAGTCTTTGGTAGCTTGTTGGGGATGGCATTGAACCTAGAAATTACTTTGGGCAGTGTGGCCATTTTCAAGATATTGATTCTTCCTATCCATGAGCACGGAATGTTCTTCCGTTTGTTTGTGTCCTCTTTTATTTTACTGAGCAGTGGTTTGTAGTTCTCCTTGAAGAGGTCCTTCACATCCCTTGTAAGTTGGATTCCTAAGTATTTCATTCTCTTTGAAGCAATTGTGAACTTATTACTTCTTCACTTATGAAGTTTAGTTTGGCTGGATATGAAATTCTGGGTTGAAAATTGTTTTCTTTAAGATTTTTGAATATTGGCCCCCACTCTCTTCTGGCTTGTAGAGTTTCTACTGTGAGATCTGCTGTTAGTCTGATGGGCTTCCCTTAGTGGGTACTCCGACCTTTCTCTCTAGCTGCCCTTTATATTTTTTCCTTCAATTCAAGTTTGGTGAATCTGACAATTATGTGTCTTGGTGTTGCACTTCTTGAGGAATATCTTTTCTGCATTCTCTGTATTTCCTGAATTTGAATGTTGTCCTGCCTTGCTGGGTTGGGAAATTTCTCCTGGATAATATCCTGAAGAGTTTTTTCCAACTTGGTACCATCCTCCCCGTCACTTTCACATACACAAGTCAGAAGTAGATTTGGTCTTTTCACGTAGTCCCACTTTTCTTGGAGGTTTTGATAGTTTCATTTTACTCTTTTTTCTGTAAACTTCCCTTTTCGCTTCATTTCATTAATTTGATCTTCACTTGCTGATACCCTTTTTTCCAGGTGATCGAATTGGTTACTGAAGCTTGTGCATTTGTCACGTAGTTCTCGTGCCATCATTTTCAGCTCCCTCGGGTCTTTAAAGGACTTCTCTGCACTGGTTATTCTAATTAGCCATTCATATAATCTTTTTTCAAAGTTTTCAGATTCTTTGTGATGGGTTCCAATTTCCTCCTTTAGCTTGGAGAAGTTTGATCATCTGAATCCTTCTCTCAGCTTGTCAAAGTCATTCTCCATCCAACTGTGTTCCATTGCTGGAGAGGAGTTGCATTTTTTGGAAGGGGATAGGTGCCCTGATTTTTAGAATTTTCAGCTTTACTGCTCTGTTTTTTCCTCATCTTTGTCGTTTTATCTACCTTTGGTCTTTGATGATGGTGACATACAGGTGGGGTTTCTGTGTGGATGTCCTTTCTGTTTGTTAGTTGTCCTTCTAACAGTCAGGACTCTCAGCTGCAGGTCTGTTGGCATTTGCTGGAGGTCCACTCCATATCATGTTTTCCTGGGTATCAGCAGCAGAGGCTGTAGAAGAGCAAATATTGCTGAACAGCAAATGTTACAGCCTGTTCATTCCTCTGAAAGCTTTATCTCGGAGGGGTACCTGGCCATGTGAGGTGTCAGTCTGCCCCTACTGGGTGGTGCCTCCCAGTTAGGCTACTTGGGGGTCAGAGTCCCACTTGAGGAGGCACTCTGTCCATTCTCAGGTCTCACAGTCCATGCTGCGAGAACCACTACTCTCTTCAAAGCTCAGTTGGAAATGCAGAAATCTCCTGTGTTCTGCATAGTTCACACTGGGAGCTCTCGACTGAGAGGTGTTTCTATTCGGCCATCTTGTAACCATCCTTGTATTTTTAGACTTTAACAGCATTTATTTTTATTTGCTAGCAGTACTAAATGTATCACATTTTCCTTTGAAACAACACTGGTATTGTATTTTTTATTTTTTATACTAGAGAGTGGATTAATTAATCTGCCACTCTGACTTATTTTCAATGTCTTCTACAATGATAAGATAATTTTATCTGTATATATTAAAATATTTGATAATTATGAAAGATTCCTTTCTGCCTAATAAATGTAAAAGGCAATGTGTGCTATAAAAAAAAAAAAAATTCTTTCCAAGAGTGTTATACCAAAATCCTTAACTAGACAGCACTAAAAAACAGAAGAGTTGAAAGTTTCAAAACTCTGTTACTCCCCTAAAACAATAGCTTGTATGAAATAAAGTCTTATAATCATTTTTTTTGATTTTTGGAATACAATTTTAGAACTAAAACCAATGAAAGACTTATAAAAATATGCTTTTTTTTTAGTAAGATACCACTGTTGTATTTTAACTTATCCACGTACTATTTTTCTCTACCCAATATGGTGACAGTAATAAAGATGGTGTCCTAGGTTTCCGGTGCAGCTTGTTAGCAGAGGGAGAAGTGTGGAATTTACTTTCAGACATTGATGGTATGGGCATCAACCTGTCTAATAATTTCCTAAAGGATTGTGTTAGTAGCTTGCCTTTGTTTTGCCTATCTCAGAGCATTCTCAGGCCAGGTACAGTCTCCCAGGGAACATTTTCGAAAAACAATTAAAAGCTAATATCCTATGTGCAGTTGCCTGAGAGAGAATAAAAGAATGGGAAGGCAGCAGACAAATAAAAAACTATGGGAAAAAAAGACTTGAGGAATAAACTGTACAGAGAATAAATAAATTTGGAGAAGTCATGCATATTGTATGAAATCTATAAAGCCACATGCATGTCCAAGAATTGGTACATGCAGAGAAAAGACTCAAGAAGATCCTGATATTTTGTCTTCAACTGAAATTTAGCCTCAGAACAGCAGGAAGTGAAAGTTGAGGCAGAACTGGCTAAACACCAGTTTAAACAGTGAAGGAGCATCACAATAAAAAGGCCATCTTTTTTGGGAAGGCATCTTTTATATTTTGCTCAAATTGTTAAGGACATTTCCGCCAAATGAATAGCTGATCACTAAGCTAACAGACTTCAATGTTCTCACATGACACACAAAAATTCATGGGAAATACAGTCCTTTCAAAACTAGCTTAGATGTCATTAAACAACTGTATCTCACAAAAGCAACAACAGTAATGGGAGAATGGATAATACTATATTATCAAAATTTTCAAAAACTCCAGTTTTCTGCAAGAAAAAAATTACCAGGCCTGCAGAGAAACAAGAACTTATGGCCTATCCCAAGGAAAAAGGTGTAAGTAACAGAAACTGATCTTGGGGAAGTCATGGCATTGAATTTAATTAGAAGAAGACATACAATGCAACTGTATTAAACATACACAAAGGGTTAAGATAAACAATGACCAAAAAACTAAAGGAAACCATAAGAACAATGTTTTACTAAACAGAGTATAACAAAAAAAGACACAGAAGATATAAAAAGGAATCAAATAGAAAGTTGAAGGTTGAATAGTACAATAATTGATTTTAAAAAAACACAAAAAGGGAATAACATCAGATTTGAACAGAAAGAAAAAAAAAATAAAGCAATTTTGAATATAGACCAGTTGAGATTATTCAGTGTTAGCAGCAGAAAGAAAAAAAATGAAAAAGAAAAAGAATAGAGTATAACAACACATGGAATAACATCAAACCTGACAACATATGCTTAAAAGGGATCTCAGGAAGAGAGGAGAAGGAGAAAGTGAAAAAAAAGATAATATTTGAAAAAATTAGGCCAAACCTTTCTCAAAATTGAAAATAACAAATATTGCTGAAGGTATAGGGAAACTGGAACTCCTATGCATTGCCTTTGGTAATATAATTTGTGCTGCCACGATGGAAAACAATTGGAAATTTGTTCAACAGGTTGAAAGCAAAATTATCATATCATCCATAGCTTCTATTCCTAGGTGTATACACATGAACAAGGGTTCATCCTCGAGAAGAGCAACTCCAAGACACATGATTGTCAGATTCACCAAAGTTGAAATGAAAGAAAAAATGTTAAGGGCAGCCAGAGTGAAAGGTCGGGTTACATACAAAAGGAAGCCATCAGACTAACAGCAGATCTCTCGGCAGAAATTCTCCAAGCCAGAAGAGTGGGGGCCAATATTCAACATTCTTAAAGAAAAGAATTTTCAACCCAGAATTTAATATCCAACCAAACTAAGTTTCGTAAGTGAAGGAGAAATAAAATCCTTCACAGACAAGCAAACGCTTAGAGATTTTGTCACCACCAGGCCTGCCCTACAAGAGCTCCAGAAGGAAGCGCTAAATATGGAAAGAAACAACCGGTACCAGCCATTGCAAAAACATGCCAAAATGTAAAGACCATCGATGCTAGGAAGAAACTGCAACAACTAGTAAGCAAAATAACAAGCTAATATCACAATGACAGGGGAAGTACACACATAACAACATTAACTTTAAATGTAAATGGAATAAATGGTCCAATTAAAAGACACAGACTGGCAAATGGGATAAAGAGTCAAGACCCATCAGTTTCCTGTATTCAGGAGACCCATCTCACATGTAGAGACACACATTGGCTCAAAATAAAGGGATGGAGGAAGATTTAGCAAGCAAATGGAGAACAAACAAACAAAAAAAGCAGGGGTTGCAGTCCTAGTCTCTGATAAAACAGACTTTAAAAAATCAATGATCAAAAGAGACTAAGAAGGCCATTACATAATGGTAATGGGATCAATTTAACAGAAAGAGCTAACTATCTTAAGTATATATGCACCCAATACAGGAGCACCCAGATTCATAAAGCAAGTCCTTAGAGACTTACAAAGAGACTTAGACTCCCATACAATAATAATGGGAG
>NW_012101491.1:80557-91424 GCF_000951045.1 Mandrillus leucophaeus | reverse complement strand
AAAGGGGATATCACCACCGACCCCACAGAAATAGAAACTACCATCAAAGAATACTATAAACACCTCTAGGCAAATAAACTAGAAAACCTAGAAGAAATGGATAATTTCCTGGAAACTTATACTCTCCCAAGAGTACATCAGAAAGAAGTTGAATCCCTGAATAGACCAACAGCAGGCTCTGAAATTGAGGCAATAATTAATAGCCTACCAGCCAAAAAAAGTCCAGGACCTGATCGATTCACAGTCGAATTCTACCAGAGGTACAAGGAGGAGCTGGTACCATTCCTTCTGAAATCATTCCAATCAATCAAAAAAGAGGGACTCCTCCCTAACTCATTTTATGAGGCCAACATCATCCTGATAGCAAAGCCTGGCAGAGACACAACAAAAAAAAAGAGAGAATTTTAGACCAATATTCCTAATGAACATCGATGCAAAAATCCTCAATAAAATACTGGCAAACTGAATCCAGCAGCACATCCAAAAGCTTATCTACCATGATCAACTGGGCTTTATCCTTGGGATGCAAGGCTGGTTCAATATATGCAAATCAATAAACATAATCCAGCATATAAACAGAACCAAAGACAAAAACCACATGATCATCTCAATAGTTGCAGAAATGGCCTTTGACAAAATTCAACAGCCCTTCATGCTAAAAACTCTCAATAAATTCGGTATTGATGGAACGTACCTCAAAATAATAAGAGCTATTTATGACAAACCCACAACCAATATCATACTGAGTGGGCAAAACCTGGAAGCATTTCCTTTGAAAACTGGCACAAGACAGGGATGCCCTCTCTCACCACTCCTATTCAACATAGTGTTGGAAGTTTTGGCTAGGGCAATCAGGCAAGTGAAAGAAATAAACTATATTCGGTTAGGAAAAGAAGAAGTCAAATTGTCTCTGTTTGTAGATGACATGATTGCATATTTAGAAAACCCCATTATCTCAGCCCAAAATCTCCTTAAGCTGATAAGTAACTTCAGCAAAGTCTCAGGATACAAAATCAATGTGCAAAAATCAGAAGCATTCTTATACACCAGTAACAGACAAACAGCCAAATCATGAATGAACTCCCATTCACAATAGCTTCAAAGAGTATAAAATACCTAGGAATCCAACTTACAAGGGATGTAAAGGACCTCTTGAAGGAGAACTACAAACCACTATTCAGTGAAATAAAAGAGGACACAAACAAATGGAAGAACATACCATGCTCATGGATAGGAAGAATCAATATTGTGAAAATGGTCATACTGCCCAAGGTAATTTATAGATTCAATGCCAACCCCATCAAGCTAGCAATGACTTTCTTCACAGAATTGGGAAAAAACTGCTTTAAAGTTCATATGGAACCAAAGAAGAGCCCACATTGTCAAGACAATCCTAAGCAAAAACAACAAAGCTGACTTGTTGTTTTATAGTTTGACTTCAAACTATACTACAAGGCTACAGTAACCAAAACAGCATGGTACTGGTACCAAAACAGACATATACACCAATGGAACAGAACAGAGTCCTCAGAAATAATACCACACATCTACAGCCATCTGATCTTTGACAAACCTGAGAAAAATAAGAAATGGGGAAAGCATTCCCTGTTTAATAAATGGTGCTGGGAAAATTGGCTAGTCATAAGTAGAAAGGTGAAACTGGGTCGTTTCCTCACTCATATGAAAATTAACCCAAGATGCATTAGAGATTTAAATGTTAGACCTAAAACCATAAAAACGCTAGAAGAAAATCTAGGTAATACCATTCAGGACATAGGCATGGACAAGGATTTCATGTCTAAAACACCAAAAGCAATGGCAACAAAAGCCAAAATTGACAAATGTGATCTAATTAACCTGAAGAGCTTCTGCACAGCAAAAGAAATAACCATCAGAGTGAACAGGCAACCTACAGAATGGGAAAAAATTTTTACATTCTACCCATCTGACAAGGGGCTAATATCCAGAACCTACAAAGAACTCAAGCAAATTTACAAGAAAAGATCAAACAACCCCATGAAAAAGTGGGCAAAGGATGTGAACAGTCACTTCTCAAAAGAAAACATTCATACAGTCAACAGACAGATGAAAGAATGCTCATCATAACTCGCTATTGGAGAAATACAAATCAAAACCACAATGAGATACCACCTCACACGAGTTAGAATGGCAATCATTAAAAAGACAGGAAACAACAGATGCTGGAGAGGATGTGGAGAAATAGGAACACTTTTACACTATTGGTGGGATTGTAAACTAGTTCAACCATTGTGGAAGACAGTGTGGGGATTCCTCAAGGATCTACAACTAGAAATATCATTTGACCCAGCCATCCCATTACTGGGTATATACCCAAAGGATTATAAGTCATGCTGCTATAAAGACACATGCACACGTAAGTTTATTATGGCACTATTCACAATAGCAAAGACTTGGAATCAACCCAAATGTCCATCAGTGACAGACTGGATTAAGAAAAGGTGGCACATATACCCCATGGAATACTATGCAGCCATAAAAAAATGATGAGTTTGTGTCCTTTTTGGGGACATGGATGCAGCTGGAAACCATCATTCTCAGCAAACTATCAGAAGAACAGAAAACCTAACACCACATGTTCTCACTCATAGATGGGAATTGAACAATGAGGTCACTTGGACACAGGAAGGGGAACATCACACACCGGGGCCTATTGTGGGGAGGCGGTAGGGGGGAGGGATAGCATTAGGAGATATACCTAATGTAAATGACGAGTTAATGGGTGCAGCACACCAACATGGCACATGCATACATCTGTAACAAACCTGCACGTTGTGCACATGTACCCTAGAACTTAAAATACAATAAAAAATAAAAAACAAAAAAGAAGTACATACTCTGTTGTAGACTTAAAAAGAGGGTAGATTTTTTGTTTTGTTCTTATCACAAAAAAAGATTGGAGGAAACTTCTGGAGATGATGGATATGTTTACAGCACAGATTGTGGTGATTGTTTCACAAGTATATGCTTATCTCCAAATTCATCAAGTAGTATATATTTAATATGTGTAACTTTTTGTATGTCAATCGTACCTTAAAAAAAAAAGTAACTTCAAAGATTAAAGCAGCATCATCCCAAAAATATGAGGAAAAAACTGGCACAAGAACTCTTATAAATCAAAAAGCCAGATTGTTTTCTTACTTACAAACCACCATACTAGTTCCCCTGCACTGGTTCTTAACCACACTGAAGTGGCTAGAATGGGAGACAGAATTTAGAATCTGTGTGGCAAGGATCATCACTGAGATTTGGGAGAAACTTGAAACCGAATTTAAGAAATATAAAAAATCCAGTATAATAATACAAAAACTGAAAGACGAAATAGCCATCTTAAGAAAGAAATAAACTGATGTAATAAAACTGGACAACTTACTACAAGAATTTCCTAATACAGCCGAAGTATTAGTAGCAGAATAATTGAAGCTGAGGAAAGAATCTCAGAGCTTGAAAACTAGCTCTTTGAATCAACTCAGTTACACAAAATTAAAGAAGGAGCAAAACCTCTGAGGAATATGGGATTATGTAAGAGAACAAACCTATGACTCATTGGTGTCCCTAAAAGACAGAAAGAGCAAGCAGCTCAGAAAACATATTTGAGGATATTGTTCATGTAAAAATTCCCCAAACTTGCTACAGAGGTCGATATTCAAATTCAGGAAATTCTACGAGCCACTGCAAGATACTATACAAGGCCATCCACAAGATGACCATCCACAAGACACATAGAAATCAGATTCACCAAGGTCACTGTGACAGAAAAAAATATTAAAGGCAGCTAGAGACAAGAGGCAGGTTACCTACAATGTCAACCAACCTCATCAGGCTAACAGCAGATTTTTCAGCTGAAAGCCTACAAGCCAGAAGAGATTGGAGATCTATATTCAGTTTTCTTAAAGAAAATAAATTCTAACCAATAATTTCATGTCCAGTCTAGCTAAGCTTCATAAGTGAATAAGGATTAAAACCTTTTTCACACAAGCAATTGCTAAGGGAATGTGTTACCATCGGATCTGCCTTAAAATAGGTCGTTATGGGTGTGATAAACATGGAAATAATGGACTGTTACTAGCCACCAGAAAAACACACTTATGTACATAGACCATTGACACTATAGAGAAACTGCGCAATTAAGTTTATATAAAAACTACAATGACAAAATCAAATACATATCAACATTAACCTTGAATGTAAATGGGCTAAATGCCGTATTTAAAAAGGAGTGTGGCCTGTCCCCAGTTGGACAAAGAGGAAGTTCCAACTGTAATCTGACTTCAAGATAGCCATCTCTCATGCAATGATATCTACAGGCTCAAAGTAAAGGAGTGGAAAAAATCTATCAAGAAAACAGACAACAAAAAAGAACAGGGTTTGTTATTCTTACTTAAGACAAACAGATTTTAAACCAACAACAATCAAAAAGGACGAAGAAGGGCACTACATAATTATGAAAGATTCAATTAAACAAGACTTAACCATCTTAAATTTATATGTACTCAACACTGGATAATCCAGATTCATAAAATCAGTTCTAAGAGACCTATGAAGAGACTTACATAACTGCACAATAATGATGGGAGACTTTAACACCCCACTGACAGTATGGGACTGATCATTGAGGCAGAAATCTAACAAAGATATTTGGAACCTGAACTTGACCAAATGACCTGACGACCTAGTAGGCATCTACAGAACTCTCCACTCAATAACAAAATAATATACATTGTTCTCATCTGCACATGGTAATACTCTAAAATCAGCCACACAATCTGACATAAAACAATCCTTGGCAGAGACAAAATGAAAAAATGAAACTTTAGGCCAGTATTCCTGATGACCATAGATGCAAAAAGTCCTCAGCAAAATAGTAGCAAGTTGAATCCAGCAACACATCACAAAGCTAATCTACCACAATCAAGTAGTATTTACTTCTGGGATGCAAGTTTGGTTCAACATATAAATCAATGTAAATCAATATATGTGATTCATCACATAAACTGAACAACAACAAAAAATAAAATCTGCATAATCATCCCAACAGATGCAAAAAAAGCTTCTGATAAAATTCAACATTCCTTCATGTTAAAAGCCCTCAAGAAACTGAGCGTTGAAAGGACATACTTCCAAGTAATACGATACATCTATGACAAATATTCAGCCAACATGGACAAAATCTGGAAACATTCCCACTTAAAACAGGCACAAAACAAAATGCCCACTCTCGTCACTCTTATTCAACATAGTACTGGAATACCTATCCAGAGCAATTGGGCAAGAGAAAGATACAAAAGGCACCCAAATAAGAAGAGAGGAAATCTGTCTCTCTTTGCAGATAATATGATTCTATACCTAGAAAACTGCATAGTCTGTGCCCAGTGGTTCCTAGATCTGATATCCAGCTTTAGTAATGTTTCAGGATACAAAGGCAATGTACAAAAGCCAGTAACATTTCTATACACCAGTTACATTTATTCTGAGATCCAAATGAAAAATGCAATCCCATTTACAATAGACACAAAAAGAATAAAATACCTAGGAATACAGCTAATAAGGGAGGCGAAACGTCCTTACGATGAGAATTACAAAACGCCACTGAAAGAAATGAAACATGACACAGAGAAATTAAAAAATACCCCAGGCTCATGGGTAGTAAAAATCAATATTGTTAAAAAACATAGCCACACTGCCCAAAGCAATTTATACATTAAATGCTATTTCTATTAAATTACCAAATTACATTTCTCACAGAAGTAGAAAAAACCCTATTTTAATATTGATATTGAAACAAAAAAGAGTCCAATTAGCCAATAGAATTGTAAGTATAAAAAATGGCTGCAGGAATCCCACTACCCAACTTCTAACTGTACTGTAATGCTATATTAGCAAAGACAGCATAATACTAGTAGAAATACAGGCACATAATGGTTTATGCATATAAATAGCAGAGGTCAGATAAACCAGAAATAAAATCATGCAACTACAAATATCTGATCTTTGACAAAGTCGTCAATAAAAAGCAATAGGAAAAGAATTTCCTATTTAGTAAATGATATTGACCTACTTAACCATATGCGGATTAAAAGAGGACCCCTTTTTTCGCCATATACAAAAAAATCAACTCAAGATGGATTAAAGACTTTAATGTATGACGTAAACCTAAAAACAAAACAAAACAAACAAAAAACTAGAAGAAAACTTAGGTAATACCATTCAGCACTTAGGTCCTGGAAAAGCTGTAATGACAAGAGCTCCAAAGCAATTGCAACAAAAACAAATATTGACAAGTGAGACCTAATTAAACTAAATAATTTCTGTGCAACAAAAGAAAATATCAACAGTAAGAACATAAAAAGGATCAATATCCTATGCAAGCTGCAATGTACAACAGAGAGCATAGCAAGGAACAAATTATCTGGAGTGAATGGTGTCTGTGCCTGGAGCAGGATTTGCTCAGCCTCCTGAGTTGTCCTCTTCAACAACCCCCAGGTAATGTTTGGAGTTTGTGTCATCTAAGGAAGCCACATTGTCTGGGGGCTGTGGATCCTGTATGGTCATTTTCTTCATTTCTGTTACCAGATTTGGTCTTAGCCATGCCATGGTATGGTTTGACGCATTGTGCTGGAATCCAAGAGGACCTGACGGAGTGTGAGCACAAGCATATCCCCTTCTCCACACCAACAATTAATTTGGAGCACACCATACATTACTGCTTATATCTTTCTATAAAACTGCAGGTTTTATGTCTTGAGAGGTTTTAGCAAAGTGCTTTTTCTACAGCTGATTGAAATTTATCATCTAAATTTTAAAAATTAAGGGTAAATAAGGCTTGTGCTAGTTGTGTTGCAGGGTCCTTACTCATAGTCCCCCTTTTTTGTTTTCTGAACATATTTTTAATGGTGCAGTGGGTACGTTCTACTATGGCCTGTCTGTGGGGGTTATACAGGATGCCTATAGAATGTTGGATGTTCTGTGTGTGTCAAAATTGTTGAAATTTTGAGCTGGCAGAAGCCGGAACATTATCAGTTCTAATTTTTGTGGGCCGCCCTATAAATGCAGATGTTTAATGACATATGGGGTGGACTCTCCAGGAAAAGAATGAGTGTTAATTAAATGAGAATTGGTATCAGTGGATACATGTACATATCTAAGTTTTCCAAATTCAAGGATGTGTATAACATCTGTTTGTCATAACTGATAAGGTTGTTGTCCTCTAGGGTTAACACCTGTTGAATGAGGGGACGTACTTGTGAGCTAGCAATCTGGACATTGTAGGAAAATTTGTTTAGCTGGTCTCTGGGTAAGTTGAAACTGTTTAGATAAGTTTATCCAGTTTTGGTGGAAAAATTGATGTGATTTGGTGGCTTGGTCAAGCAGTGATGTCATAACCTGTATGTCTGCTTGATCACTGCCATAAGCCAATGGGCAAGGCAGTGAATTGCAGGCCTGAATGTGTGTAATAAAGATAGGATGTGTACATTGATCTAGCAATCACTGAAGTCAGAGAAAAAGTGCACACAGGGTGGGCTCCAGAGTGGACTTAACGAGGGCTGTCTCAAGGTTCTGTAATAAATAAAGAGAGTTAACAGAGTCACTAACAAAATTGATGGGCTGAGCACAAAAAGTCTCCAGAGCCAATATTAAGGCTCCAACCTCAGCTCTTTGAGTGCTAGTAAATCCAGAATGAGTAAGGGAATTATGTGGTCTCCACCAGCAGCCACTTTTCCATGTTTACCAGAGCCATCAGTAAACAGTGTTAAAGCATTAGGTATGCGGGATTGAATTATTTTAGTGGGCAAAACTACAGAAGTATGAGATAAGAACGGAGGGAGTTTGTCAGCAGGAAGAGTATACTCTACATAACCTTTGTAATCAGAGAGTGCTATTTGTAGGTCTATAGATAAGGGCAATATTGTTTCAAATTTGTTTTTACTTGAAGGAATCCTGATGATATCAGGGTCATAATCTAGTAATAGATTTCACTGTCTGCGGCCTGAATAGATGACTTTGCTAACTGGATATAGGGAGGGAGTGTGTTAGTCCTGATAAGTGAGCAAAAACCCCATTCTAGAAAGTGTAGCTCTGGGGCCATCTGTCCTATTAATCCTGGAGGAGAGTCTTTAGTGGGAAAAACAAACAATTGAACTGAATACCGGGGATCTATGTGATCTAGTTGCCTTTGAGAAATAGCTTGCTCTATCTCTTCAATTTCCTTTTGTGCTGCAGGAGTTAAATACCTGGGAGAGTCTAGGGCAACACTGCCTTTTAAGATAGAAAACAGGTTCTGTAACTTATCGGTAGTTATGCCTAAGGTGGGGCAATGCCACTTAATATCACCTAGTAATTTCTGATAATCATTTAAGGTGTGTAAGTTGCTAGTATTTAATTTAACCTTTTGAGGTCTTACTGACTGAGAAGTTAGTATGTACCCAAGATATTTCCAAGGAGAAGACATCTGTACTTTTTCAGGTGCTATGACTAAACCTCTTAACTGTGTATTCTTTATGACAGAGGCATGTAATAAAAGTACTGGCTCCGTTGGGGCTGCTAGTAAAATATCATCCATAAAATGAACAAACTTGCAATTATGAAATTCTTTTCTACTGGGGGGCAATGCTTGATTTACACGATACTGACACACGGTAGGACTGTTTAGCATCCCTTGAGAAAGCACTTTCCAATTAAATCAGCAATCTGGCCTTTCATTATTGATAGCTGGTGTTGTAAATGCAAATGTTTCTCTTTCTGGTTCTGCTAGGAGAATAGTATAAAAGCAGTCTCTTAAGTCAATTACAATTATAGGCCAATCTCAGGGAATCACTGAGGGGCAGAGCGGCCCCTGCAGAAGGGGGCCCATAGGTTGCAACTTCATTGATAGCATGTAAGTCAGGCAAAAGTCTCCATTTACCAGACTTTTTGGGAATGATGAAAATGGGGAAATTCCAAGGGCTGTTCGACGGTTCTGTATGGCTGGCTTTTAGTTGCTCAACTAACTCATGGACCCTTTGTAACTTCTCTCCTTTTAAAGGTCACTGTTCTAACCAAATTGGTTCTTGAGAGAGCCACATCAGGGGTAGGGGAGTGATATTAACAGTGGCCATTACTAGAAAGGGGTCTGCAGAGTGACCCCACCATTGGGCTAATAGGTCCTGTCCCCAAAGATTAACAGGGATGGGCATAATTAGAGGTTGTATAAATGACTTTATTCCCTCTGAATCACTACAGGTTAGGGGGTGCGTGCTCTGCTTGGCTGTGTGTGCTTCCCCAGTGCCAACAATGTTTTGTTTCTGAGTGACCCAAGGCCAAGTTTCTGTCCAGTTTTGATCACTAATGATTGAAATGTCTGCCCCTGTGTCCAAAAGCCAGTAAAATGTTTATTTCCAATTTTTAAGGTAATCATGAGGCTCTGATCAGTGACTAATTGGTTCCAATATACTCCTGTGGCTCCTGAGCTTCCCAGACTTCCCTTTCCCCTTTCCTTTCCTTGGGCACTGGGGACTGAGTATGGTAAAAGCAATAACTGAGCTATCTTTGATCCAGGGGGAAGGATATGCAGACCTTTACATTCCATCATAACTAATATCTCACCTTGATAATCACTATCAATTACCCCAGTAAGCACATTAGTTTTTTTACTGGATAGGCTTGATCACCCTAGGACTAATCCCACTGTCCCCAAAGGCAGTGGGTCCCAGATCCTGGTTGCAACCCTTTTAGGGTCTTCTCCTTCTTTTAGCACTAATTCTTTGGGGCAGACTAAGTCCAGTCCTGCGCTCCCAATGGTGGCTGCTCTGAGAGAGAGGACTGTGGCCTTTCCATCTGACCAAGCAAAGCCACTGGCATTGTCCCAGTTTGAAGCAGGGTGTGGGGCTGGCCCCTCATGAAGTGTACCACCTGCTTACTTATGGGGTTGCTGTTTTTATCAAATTTGGACCTGCATTGATTTGTCCAATGTTTCCCCTTTTTACATCAGGGACATATAAAAGGGGTTCTTTTCCTGAGTTACCTTGGTCTCTATTATTGGGGTATTCCCTCTTCATACGACCCAGCTTTCTGGAAAAAAAACAATTTGGGGTTTCTCTCCCTTTTCACTTTAGAGGCCTTAATGCCATAACCAATATTTTGGCTTTGTGTGTTTCAGTCCCGACCAGTTGACGTGCTCATGTAAGTTCCCCTACTGTGGCTGCCTTTACTCTGATTGCCTGCATTGCTTGGTTGCAATCCACATTAGCATATTCATAAGCCAATTGCAACAAAAAAATATCAGCAGCCTGGGCATGACTGTTGAACTCTGCTTTCGGGAATTTGGTCCCAAGCCCTGAGAGTGCACAAAAACACTTGAGCATAGGCCTGGGGATCAAAATTTAGTTGCTGTTGTATGTCGGCATGGAGACCCTTCCCCTGGAGCATAGCAGCTGTTATGTCTTGCCCAGTCACCTGATTCTGGTTGGCTTGTTGTTCGCACAACTCATTGTATTCTGCCCTCCGGAGGAGGTATTGGTAGGGCTCCAAAGTTGTTTTAGCTAGCACTGACCAGTCCCATGGGGTCACATGGAAGTTATCTGCCCAGGCTTCAATCATTACTTTCATAAGTGGGCTAGCGGCTCTGTTTTCTTTAATGCTTTTTCTTAGCTCCATATAAGCATTAAAATAAATGGGTTCAGCGATTGATGAACACTATGTTGAATAGGAGTGGTGAGAGAGGGCATCCCTGTCTTGTGCCAGTTTTCAAAAGGAATGCTTCCAGTTTTTGCCCATTCAGTATGATATTGGCTGTGGGTTTGTCATAAATAGTTATTATTTTGAGATACGTTCCATCAATACCGAGTTTATT
>NW_012101491.1:56242-79255 GCF_000951045.1 Mandrillus leucophaeus | reverse complement strand
ATAGTTAGCTCTTCCTGTTGAATTGATCCCTTTACCATTATGTAATGGCCTTCTTTGTTTCTTTTGATCATTGATGGTTTAAAGTTTGTTTTATCAGAGTCTAGTATTGCAACCCCTGCTTTTTTTTGTTCTCCGTTAACTTGGTAGATCTTCCTCCATCCCTTTATTTTTAACCTATGTGTGTCTTTGCATGTGAGATGGGTCTCCTGAATACAGCAGACTGATGGGTCTTGACTCTTTATCCAATTTGCCTATCTGTGTCTTTTAATTGGGCCATTTAGTCCATTTACATTTGAGGTTAATATTGTTATGTGTGAACTTGATCCTCTGATTTTGATATTAGCTGGTTATTTTGCTCATTAGTTGATGCAGTTTCTTCCTAGCCTCGATGGACTTTACATTTTGGCATGTTTTTGTAATTGCTGGTATCGGTTGTTCTTTTTCCTGGTTAGTGCTTCCTTCAGGATCTCTTGTAGGCAGGCCTGGTGGTGACAAAATCACTAAGCATTTGCTTGTCTGTAAAGGATTTTATTTGTCCTTCACTTATGAAACTTTTTGGTTGGATATGAAATTCTGGGTTTAAAATTCTTTTCTTTAAGAACATTGAATATTGGCCCCCACTCTTCTCTGGCTTGTAGAGTTTCTGCTGAGAGATCTGCTGTTAGTCTGATGGGCTTCCCTTTGTGGGTAACTCGACCTTTCTCTCTAACTGCCCTTAACATTTTTTTTCCTTCATTTCAACTTTGGTGAATCTGACAATTATGTGTCTTGGAGTTGCTCTTCTCGAGGAGTATGTTTGTGGCATTTTTGTATTTTCTGAGTTTGAATGTTGGCCTGCCTTACTAGGTTGGGGAAATTCTCCTGGATGATATCCTGAAGAGTGTTTTCCAACTTGGTTCCATTTTCCCCCTCACTTTCAGGCACCCCAATCAGATGTAGATTTGGACTTTGCACATAATCCTTTATTTCTTGAAGGCTTTGTTCATTTCTTTCCTTTTTCTTCTCTAGATTTCTCTTCTCGCTTCATTTCATTCATTTGATCTTCAATCATTGATACTCTTTCTTCCAGTTGATCGAGTCAGTTACTGAAGCTTGAGCGTTTGTCATGTCTTTCTCGTGTCATGGTTTTTATCTCTGTCAGTTTGTTTATGGCCTTCTCTGCATTGATTATTCTAGTTACTCATTCTTCCATTCTTTCTTCAAGATTTTTAGTTTCTTTGCACTGGTACGTAATTCCTCCTTCAGCTCTGAGAAGTTTGATGGACTGAAGCCTTCTTCTCTCATCTCATCAAAGTCATTCTCTGTCCAGCTTTGATCCATTGCTGGCGATGAGCTGCGTTCCTTTGGAGGGGAGATGCACTCTTAGTTTTTGAATTTCCAACCCTTCTGCCCTGCTTTTTCCCCATCTTTGTGGTTTTATCTGCCTTTGGTCTTTGATATTGGTGATGTACTGATGGGGTTTTGGTGTAGGTGTCCTTTCTGTTTATTAGTTTTCCTTCTAACAGACAGGATCCTCAGCTGTAGGTCTGTTGGAGGTTGCTTGAGGTCCACTCCAGACCCTGTTTGCCTGGGTATCAGCAGCGGAGGCTGCAGAAGATAGAATATTGCTGAACAGCGAGTGTTGCTGTGTGATTCTTGCTCTGGAAACTTCATCTCAGGGGTGCACCCCACTTTTTGAGGTGTGAGGTGTCGGTCTGCACCTAGTGGGGGATGCCCCCCAGTTAGGCTACTGAGAGGTCAGGGACCCACTTGAGCAGGCAGTCTGTCCATTCTCAGATCTCAACCTCTGTGCTGGGAGATCCACTGCTCTCTTCAAAGCTGTCAGACAGGGTCATTAACATATGCAGAGGTTTCTGCTGCTTTTTGTTTAGCTGTGCCCTGTCCCCAGAGGTGGAGTCTACAGAGGCAGGCAGGCCTCCTTGAGCTGTGGTGGGCTCCACCCAGCTCGTGCTTCTGGGTACCTCAGTTGAAACTGCAGAAATCACCAATCTTCTGTGTCCCTCGCGCTGGGAGCTGGAGGCTGGAGCTGTTCTTATTCGGCCATCTTGCTCTGGGGAGCGCTTTTGTAGTTCTTTTAATTGTGATGTTAGGGTTTCATTTTTTGATCTTTCCTGTTTTCTCTGGTGGAGATTTAGTGCTATAAATTTCCCTCTACACACTGCTTTAAATGTGTCCCAGAGATTCTGGTATGTTGTGTCTTTGTTCTCATTGGTTTCAGAGAACATCTTTATTTCTGCCTTCATTTCATTATGTGCCCAGTAGTCATTCAGGAGCAGGTTGTTCAGTTTCCATGTAGTTGAGCAGTTTTGACTGAGTTCTTAGTCCTGAGTTCTAGTTTGATTGCACTGTGATCTGAGAGACAGTTTGTTATAATTTCTGTTCTTGTACATTTGCTGAGGAGTGCTTTACTTCCAATTATGTGGTCAATTTTGGAATAAGTGTGATGTGGTGCTGAGAAGAATGTGTATTCTGTTGATTTGGGGTGGAGAGTTCTGTAGATGTCTATTAGGTCCGCTTGGTGCAGAGTTGAGTTCAAATCCTGGATATCCTTGTTAACTTTCTGTCTCATTGATCTGTCTAATGTTGACAGTGGGGTGTTGAAGTCTCCCATTATTATTGTATGGGAGTGTAAGTCTCTAAGGACTTACTTTATGAATCTGGGAGTTCCTGTATTGGGTGCATATATATTTAGGATAGTTAGCTCTCCTTGTTGAATTGATCCCTTTACCATTATGTAATGGCCCTTTTGTGTCCTTTGACCTTTGTCGGTTTAGAGTCTGTTTTATCAGAGACTGTCACACCTGGCTAATTTTTACATTTTAATAGAGACGGGGTTTTGCCATGTTGGCTAGGCTGTTTTCAAACTCCTAACGTCAGGTGATCAGCTGACCTTAGCCTCCCAAACTGCTGAGATTACAGGCATGAGTAACCGCACCCTGCCTAATGTTTGTAATACTTCATATATTCTTTTCATCTCTATATATTTGATTCTGTTCTTGTCTTTTCATTCCTTTACTTCTGCTACTTTTGGATTTGGTTTGTTTTTTCTTTTCTAGTTCCTTGAGCTGCATCTTTAGATTGTTCAAAATCTTTCTACTTTTTAAATCTAGGTATTTACTGCTATAAACTTTTGTCAGTGTTGCTACTGTTGTGTGTCAGCAATTTTGGCATGTTGTTTCTATTTTCATTTGTTCCATGAAATTTTTGATTCCCTCCTTAATGTTTTCCTTAACCAAAGGGTGTCTTAGGATAATGTGGGTTAATTTACATGTGCTTGTACAGTTTTCAGTTTCTCTTGTTACTGAATTTTAGTTTCATTTTACTGTGGTCTGAGAAGACACATAGTGTCTTTTATTTTTATTTTTAAAAATTTGTTGAGAGTTGTTTTGTGTCCTGACATATGGTCTATCTTGGATAGTATTATTTTTTGTAAGACAGGGTCTTGCTCTGTCACCCAGGCTGAATTAAACGTTCTACTGAAAATATATAAAGTGGCTGAAGGGAACGAATTTATAAAAGTTACCAAACTCTATGCTACCTAGAAAAAACTAATTTCATCTGTAAAGACACATGCAAACTGAAAGTAAAGGTATAGAAAAAGTTATTTTCTACAAAGAGAAAACCAAAGTGAGAAGTAGTAGCTATACTTATATCAAATATAAAAGACATTAATTTAAAAACAGTAAAAAGAGACAGAAAAGGTCCTTATATAGTAGCAAAAACAAAAATTAAGAAAGAGAATATAAAATCTTTATATATATTTTCAGTAGAACGTTTAATCCATTTACATGTAATGCTATTATTGATATGTGAGGGCTTACTTCTGTCTGTTAATTGATTTGTTTGTTTTGGATATCGTTTATTTCTTTCTCCTTGATTGTATAATATTGTCACTTGATGCTATTCTGTAGTGATAACACTGAGTTATTTTCTCCTCTGTACTTTCATGTTTGCTGTACCAATGATTTCTATATTTTCGTGTGTTTTTATGATGATAGTCACCAGTCTTTTGCTACAAGCTGTAGGACTTCTTAAGCATGTCTTGTGGTACTGGCCAAGTTGTGATTGATTTATCTAGCTGTTGCATGTCTGGGAAAGTATGTCATCTTTATTTATAAAGGATGCTATTGCTGTGTAGAGTATCTTTGGCTGCCATTTTTAAAAATCACTTTTAATATACTATCCTATTCTCTCCTGGCTTATAAGGTTTCTGCAGAGAAATTTGCTGATGTGGGTTTCTTTACAAGTGACTAGACATTTTTTTTTTTTCTCTTTCTAAAATTTTCTCTTTGTATTTGGCTTTTGAAATTTTGAGTAAAATGTGCCTTGGAGAAGACCATTTTGAGTTGTATCATTTTGGGGATCTTTGAGTTTCCTCTATATGGATGTCTTCATCTCTTGCCAGATTTGGGAAATTTTTTTCTATAATTTTTCCAAATATCTTTAACTGTTGTTTTTGCATTCTATGACTCCAAAAATTTGAATATTTGATCCCTTTATGGTATTCCACATGTCAGGTAGGCTTTGCTAATTCTTCTTAACATTTATTTCTTTATTTTTGTCTGAATGTGTTATTTTAGAAGATTGACTTTACATTCTGAAATTTTTCTTTATTTGATCTACTCTATTCTTGAAGCTTTCAAATGTATTTTGTATGTTATTGCGTAAATTTCAGTTCCAGAACTTCTGTTTGCTTTTTATAGCTATATCTTTGTTAAATTTCTCATTCAGCTACTGGCGCTTTTTTTTTGTTTGTTTTTGTTTTCATTGGATTGTCTTGCAGCATTTTCTAGTATCTCAATGAGTTTTTTTAGTACCACAATTTTGATTTTTTTCTCTATAATTTTACTCATTGCCTTTTTATTGGAATCTTATGCTGGAGAATTAATTTGTTCTTTTTGAAAGGTCATATTTTCTTGCATTTTAAAATGTTTCTTGTGTTTTTAGATCAATATTTGAACACTGGTGTAACAGTCACTGCTTCTATTTTTTTGAATTTGTTTTCATAGAAGAGGAATATTCCTGAGGATGTATCTATGATTTTGCTTGTGCAGAGCACTTTGGCTTTGGTTATGGATGTGTTGAGTAGTTTAGTCTCTGTATATGTTTTCCAGCTGTAAATAACATCAGTGATACCTTTGATTTCCTTGGTGGCTTTCGTTGTGGTTGTTAGTGAAGAGTACGGTAAGTTTTTTCTGGGAGCTAGGATGCCATAGGGTTCAGTATTGAGGCCACACGGGAGGCAATGGCAGGCTGAGTATGGCAGTTCTCAGTCCTCAGAACAGTGTATGCTGGCAACAGTGTTATCAGGTCTAGGCTAACCAAATATCAGGCCTCCAGGTAGCCTACTTAGGTGCTGGTAGTGACAGTAGTAAGTTAGGTAGATAGACAGGATTTGATCATCTGAGCAGTAGGTGTGAAGTAGATGAAGGAAGTAGCTGTTCTGAGACAGATCTTTGAAATCAAAGCTGTTCATGCTGGTATCAATGGTGGTTTTGTTGGGCCTGGCAGACCAGTCTCCAGGTTCATATGTGGCATGAGCAGTGGGGTGCCAACTGTGATGGTAGCAGCAGGTTTAGTGAGCCTGACCTCAGACAGTAGGGGAAGTGCTTAGGGACCAATCAATGGTTGACTGAACTGGGTAATCTTCAGGACCCTAGATGGCATGCTCACATACTAGCGGTGTGTAGCTGGGCCGAAAAAAATAATCTCCCCTCAGGCTTCTCCGTGATGTGTTCAGGTATTACTTCTTGTAGACAGGAGCAGCATAAAACCTAGACTCCCAACAGAATGCTCAGGTGGTAGCACTCGCCACTGTGCTGTGGTTCTGTTATGGGGAGTGCAGGTTTTTCTTTTTTGAGAGGGAGCAGCTTTAGGCAGGCAGCTGGGAGCTATGTTTTGGTCATTTCTTGGTGCCACATCCGCCTGCAGCAGTGGTAAATGTGGGCAATGAAATTTATCCTTAGGGTGATTGGAAATTTCTGGCTGCTTTTCTGTGGGGAAAGTCAGTGGTTGTAGGTAAGGAATGCCAATAGGGTTCCAGGGATGTTGACATTCAGAAGCTCTTAAACCCAAGAAGGACACAGTTTGGTGGGTGTTGTGCTGTCAAAAATGGCACCGTGTTGCAGCTGCTTATGATTTAGGGAGTTTGGGATCCAGGGTGAGCTTTATCTCTCTTTCTCTCTCTTTTTCTGGAGCAGTGTCTTTGTGCTTTCCAGGCAGCTGCTTACATTTTTCTTGGTGTTCACAAGGGTCTAGGTACTCTCTTGAGGCTATGATTTTAGGAGTCCTCTGCAGGAATGTGGACTACTGTGGATCTCTCACTTACCTGTCCTGCATTGGGAAGCCTCTCCAGGCTCCCCAACAATCCTGGCCAAATACGCAAATAAGTTGCCTTGCTTCCCTCTTTCCTTGCTTTTGGTGCTTGTCATTATTCCTCTGTTGAATTCTCTAGTTTTTTCTTAGATTATCTGTTTTTAGGTGTGATTATCTCCTATGCGCGCGCGCGCGCGTGTGTGTGTGTGTGTATATATATATAAAATTAAATTAAATATATTGTTAAACTATATATATGGAACACACACAACTCAATAGGTTAAAGGTAAGTAACATGATTCCATATATATATTATATTTATGGAATATTTGATATACACACACACACACACACATTCAGAAGGTAAATGTGCAAGTTTCTAACATACATATATCGTGTAATGGTGAGGTTTGAAATTCTAGTGTGCCCATCACCCAAACAGTAAGCATTGTACCCAATAGGTAGCTTTTCAACTCTCCCCCCTCTCCCACGCTTCCCCCTTTGGTAGTCCTCTGTGTCTGTTATTTTCCTCTGTATACTCATGTGTGCCCATTGTTTAGCTTCCACTTGTAAGTGAGAACAAGAGGCATTGGATTTTCTAATGCTCTTTCTCTTAGAATAAAGACCTCCAGTTCCATTCACGTTGCTGGAAAGGATATGATTTAATTTTTCTTGTTATGGCTGTGTAGTAATCCATAGTGCTTATATAGCACATTTTCTTTATCCAGTTATCTCTTGATGGACACTTTGATTGATTTCATGACTTTGCTTTTCAGAATAGTACTGCAATAAACATGTAAGTGCACGTGTCTTTTTGATATAATATATATATTTTTCCCTTTGGCAGATCTCCAGTAGTGAAATGGCTAGGTCAGATAGCAGTTCTATTTTTAGAACTTTGAGAAATTGCCATACTGTCTTTCACAGAGATTGTACTAATTTACATTTCTGCCAACAGTGTGTGTTTTCTTTTTTTGCACCCTCACCAATATCTGTTTTTGATGTTTTAATAATAGCCATTATAAGTGTTATTAAATGGTATCTCATTGTTGTTTAAATTTTTATTTCTCTCATGACTGGTGATGAGCATTTTTCATGTTTGTTGGATGACTCTAGATCTTCTTTTGATAAATATCTCTTGATGTACTTTGCTCACTTTTTAACCAAGTTATTTGTTTATTTCTTGTTTTCTTTTTCAGTTTTCTGTAGGTTCTGAATGTTAATCATCTGTCAAATGCATAGTTTGCAAATATTTTCCCCCTTACAATAGGTTGTCTGTATAGTCTGTTTATTTTGCTATGCAGCAGCTCTTTAATTTAGTTCCATTTGTCTATTTTGTTTCTGTTAAATTTGCTATTGAGAACTCAGTCCAGGTTTTCTTTTAAGAATTTTGTAGTTTCAGTCCATACATTTAATCTATAATCCATTGTGAGTAATTTTTGTATATGGTGAGAAATAAAGGCCCAGTTTTATTTTTCTTAATACGACTATCCAATTTTTCCAGCATAATGTATTGAATACTGTGTTCTTTTCCCATTATATATATGTGTTGACATTGTTGAAGATCTGTTGAATGTAGGTATGTGGCTTTATTCCTGGGTTCACTATTCTGTTCCATCGATCTGTTCCAGGTACGTTTTTGTATCATTGTTATGCTGTTTTGATTGCTATTGCCTTTTAGTATAATTCGAAGTCAGGTAACGTGGTGCCTCCAAGCTTGTACTTTATGCTTGGGATTGCTCTGAACATTTATGCCTTTTATTTTTGGTTCCATGTGAGTTTTAGGATTTTTTTGTCATTCTGTGAAAGATTATGTTGGTAATTTGATAAGAATTGCATTGAATCTGTAGATTGCTTGGAAAAGTATAATCATTTTAACAATATTGATTCTTCCAATGAATGAGCATGAAATGATTTCCATTTGCTTCTGTCATCAGTGTTTTTTAGCTCTCCTTGAAAAGATTTTTCACCTCTATTATTAAATTGATTCCTGGGTATTTAAATTTTTGTAATTATTGTAAATGGTATTGAGTTTTTGATTTGGCTTTCAGCTTCAATATTATTGGTGTATAAAAATTCTACTGATTTTTGTACATCAATTGTGTGTCCTAACACTTTAGTAAAGTCATTTGTCAAGTCTGGATGCCTTTCAGAGGAGTCTTTAGAGTTTTCTCTGTATAAGATTATGTCATAAGTGAAGAGAAATAATTTGACTTCCTCTTTTCCAATTTGGATGCCTTTTACTTTTTTTCTTCTCTGATTATTTTAGCTAGGACCCAGAATACTGTGCTAAATAGGAGTGTTAAGAGTGGAGGCTGGGTGCAGCGGCTCACACCTGTAATCCCTGCACTTTGGGAGGTCTAGCTGGGTAGATCACTTGAGGTCAGATGTTTGAGACCAGCCTGACTAACACAGTGAAACCCCATCTCTACTAAAAATGGAAAAAATCAGCTGGCCATGATGGCACATACCTGTAGTCCCTGCTTCTTATGGGGCTGAGGCATGAGAATTGCTCAAACCCAGGAGGCAGAGGCTGCAGCGAGCTGAGCTTGCATCACTGCACTCCAGCCTGGGCAACAGGGTGAGATGGTCTCGGAAAAAAAAAAAAAAAAAAAGAGTGGACATCATTGTTTTGTTCCAGTTCTTACGGTGAATGATTTCGACTTTTCCTCAGTGTAATGTTGGTTGTGGGTTAGTTATATATGCCTTTTATTATTTTGAGGTATGATCTTTCATTGTATAGCTGTTTTAGAATTTTTATCAAGAACTAATATCAAATTGTATTGAATTATTCTTTTGCATCTATTGACCTGATTATATGGTTTTTGTTTTTATTTTGTTTATGTGGTAAAACACATTTATTTGTTTTGTCTATGTTGAACCATTTTTGTGTCAATGTAATAAAACCCAGTTGACTGTGATGTGTTATTATTTTTATGTGTAGTTAATTTGTTAGTATTTTGTTGAGAATTTTTGCACCTGGATTCATCAGGGATATTGGCCAATGAGAGGTTTCTTTGGGGGGTGTGTGTGTGTGTGAGTGTCTGTGTGTCTGTGTGTGTTTCCTTACCTGATTTTGGTATCAGGGTGATATTGGTTTCAGACAGTTAAGGAAAAATCCTTCTTTCTGATTTTTTGAATAGTTTCAGTAAGATTGTTAGCAACTTTTATTTTCATGTCTGGTAAAATATGACTGTGATTACATCTGGTCCTGGGCTTTTTTTCTCACTTGAGAGATTTTTTATTACTGATTCAATATCATCACTCATTATTGATGAGTTCAGAATTTTCATTTCTCCCTGGTTAAATCTTGAGAGGTTGGATATTTCCAGGAATTTATCTATATTGATTCATTTTTCACTGTTTTTTAGTTTGTGCACATAGAAATTTTCATAATAGTCCTGGATGATTGCTTGCTTTCTCTGTGTTATCAGTTGTAATCTCACCTTTATCATTTCTCATTGTGCTAATTTAAAACTTTTCTCATTTTTATTGTTTAGTTAGTGGCCCACCAATTTTGCTTATCTTTCAAAAAAAAATTTGATTTTATTTATCCTTTGTTTTTTTGTCTTTGTCTCATTTTGTTCTGCTTTGATCTTTATCATTTCCTTTCTTCTGCTAGTATTGGATTTGTTTTGTTCTTGTTTGTCCAGTTTTTAGGTGCAATATTAGGTTGTTAATTTGAGATCTTTCTATCTCTTTGATGTAGGTGGTTAATGCTGTTAACATTTCTGTTAGCAGTCCTTTCACTGTATCTCAGAGGTTGTTATATGTTGTGCTTATTTTTACTTGTTTCAACAAAGTTTTTCATTTCTGCCCAATTTCATCATTTACTCAATGATCATCCAGGAGCACATTGCTTACATTTGATTTATTTATATAGCTTTGAGAGTTCCACTTGGTATTTATTTCTAATTTTATTCAACTGTGATCCAAGTAGGTACTTGATATTATTTTATTTGTGAATTTATTGAGACTTTGTTTATAGCCAAGGATATGGTTTACTTTCAAGAAGAAAGCATCCTCAAAGAAGAAAAATTTATATTCTTCAGATGTTGGGTAGAGTGTCCTGTAAATGTCTCTTTAGGTCCACTTAGGGCTGAGTCAAGCTTAAATCCAGAGTTTCTTTTTTGATTTTGTTTCATAATGATGTGTTTAGTGCTGTCAATGGGGTGTTGCATTCTCTACTATTATTGTATTGTTGTCTATCTCTATTTTTTGATCTAATAGTACTTGTTTTGTGAACATGCATACTCTGATGTTTGATGCATATATATTTATGATAGTTACATCTTATTGTCGAATTGAATTGTTTATTAATATATAATAACCTTGTGTGTCTATAGCTACTCCTGCTCCCTTTATTTTCAATTTGTGTGGTATATCTTTTTCCACCACTTTACCTTGAGTCTGTGGGTGTTTTTACCCCTTTAGGTGTGTCTCTTCTAGGCAGCAATTTGCTGTATTTTGTGGTTTCTTTTAAATCCAATTTGCCAGCCCATATCTTTTAAGTAGAGCATTTAGTACACTTACTTTCAAAGGTAATATTGGTAGGTGAGTTTGTCCTCTCATAATGTGGTTACCTACTTGCTTTGTAGTCTCAATTTTGGAAGTGCTTTCTAGAGTCTGTGAGCTTTGTGCGTATGTGTGCTTTTTGGTGATGAGTTTCATCCTTTTGCTTCCATGTGTAGAACTTCTTTGAGTATTTTTTTAGGTGTCAGTAATGTGGATGATTAATTTACTTAGTGTTTGCTTGTCTGGGAAGAATTTATTTCTTTCTCATATTTGAAACTTAGATTAGCAGTATGTGAAATTCTTGGCTAGCATATATTTTTAGAGAAGTCTGAAAATAGGCCTAGAATTTCTTCTGTCTTGTATGGTTTCTACTGAGATGTCTGTTGTTAGTCTGATGGGATTCTCTTTATATGTGACTAGATGCTTCTCTCTGACTGCTTTTAAAACTTTTTCTTTCATATTGATTTTGGATTGTCTGATGACTATGGGCCTTGATAAGAATTGTCTTGCAGAGAAACTCCCAGGTGTTGTTTGAGCTTCTTGTGCTGGATGTTTAATTCTCTAAGTTTCACCATTAAAATTTTCTTGAATTAGCCCATCAATTACATTTTTCAAGCTTTTTATTTCTTCTTCTTCCTTAGGAATGCCTATACTTCACAGATTTGGTCTCTTTACATAATCTCATATTTCTCAAAGACTTGGTTTATTTTTAAATACTTCTCTCTTTATTTTTGTCTGACTGGGTTAATTCAGAGGACCAGTCTGCAAGTTCTGAAATTATTTCTACCACTCAGTTTAATCTATTGTTAAAGTTTTTAACTATATTTTGTAATTTCTTTAACTTTTATTTCTACAAATTCTGTTTATTATAGATATGTCTCGTTAGTAAATTTTTCATTCATATTCTGAATGTTTTTCTGATTTCTTTGCATTGCTTTTTCACTTTATCTTGGATCTTATTGATGTTTCTTACAATATATATTTTAAATTATTTATTTGTCATTTAAAAAAATCTATTTCAGTTAGGATCCCTTGCTAGAGAGCTTATGTAATCTTTTGGGGGTGTCAAAATATTCTGTCTGTTATACTGCTGAAGTTCTTATGCTGATTTCTTCTCATGTGACTGTCACTTCTTATTTTTGAATTTGCTTTCCTTTAAATGAGACTTTAAAATTTTTATTATTTTCTTTCTTTGAATGTGACAGTAATTTGTGTTGTTTATGCTTGTCTTCAATTTTGGGTGATTTCTGAAGACCAAGCCTCTGTATAAGTTCGTTGGATATAGATAGATTTTTTTTTGTGTGTGGTGGCTTTCTCATCTTGTTTCCTAGTATTATGTCCTTCTGTCAGCACATTTTATTTGGGTGTGCAGTTTAATATCCATTCCATTAGGTGGCACTTACAAATGAACTCACCCCTAGATAGCTAGGTGACAAGTAAAAGCACCCTCCCTGATGTTGGTGGCAGGGTGAGCTCATGGTGGGATGGGCTATGGTCTCTGTGGTGGGAGGAAGAAGGGGCTGAACCATCTTCTCATCCTGAGAAGGCAGGAACATGACCAACTTTCTTACCACACTCTTGTCCTAGGTTTCATGAATTTTAGTTCAAATAGACATTGTCCTTTTTTTCCAGGTCACAGTGGAACTTAGATCTGTGGAAAATTCCCATCTGGCAGGTACCACATAAATGACTTTGGGACAGAACCTTTTCCCTCAGGAAACGGCAGACAGTTCTGTGACTGTTCTGCACTCACTGCAGGAACATAGAGGCAGGGGATAAGTCCCATCCATTATGCAAGTCTGGGAATGCATAATGCAAACTTTCAGTGGTAATGCTGCTGCCCCAGATAGTGCTGAAAAGTTTGTGTCCAAGTGCATTGACATCAAGCCCTAGTAGGAAACATCACAACTACATTCATAGTAGTGGATTGGTGGACTGGAAGAAGACCACCTCTCTATGACCCTTTTGGGACACTGGTGTTCCCTGTCCACCCTGGTGGAACAACACTCCCCCCAATTCACAGATAAGCATGAAACCTTCATCTCTCTATGCTTGGAGAAGCACACTTTGGTTACAAGAAGGGAGCTCTTGGGCAGGGAAGGGCTTGCAATCAGCTTTCCTCTGTCCTACTGAGTGCTTTGATGAGCTGTTCTCCCCTTTCCTCCAGGGTTGTCCCATGCTGAGGGATAGTTCTTCAGGGATCCTAAGGTCCCCAGAGTCCTGCCAGTTCTGTGTGGTTGCCAGAGTCACAGAGATATTTTGGTAAATGTAGAAAATCTAGGGATGCAGAGACACAAAGGCTGAGATTCCCTGGGCAGGATAGTGTCCCACAATGAGTGCACAACAAGAATTCCAACCACCACCTTAGCTCAAGTTTGAGGAGAAATGAATGAACCTGTGCAAGTTGGTTACCTGATGTTCTGCTCTCAAAATCTTTTCAACTCTCTGTCAACAATGGCAATGATGCCTGGGCTTACAGGGGCAGTTCTCACTTCTAAGGGAGAACTTGCAGTATTCGGTTTTCTGTTCCGGTGTTATTTTGCTAAGAATAATGGCCTCCAGCTCCATCCATGTTCCTGAAAAGCATGTTATCTCATTCTTTTTATGGCTTCATAGTATTCCATGCTGTATATGTACCACATTTTCTTTATCCAGTCTACTGTTGATGGGGATTTAAGTTGATTCTGGGTCTCTGCTATTGTGAATAGTGCTGCGATGAACATACATATGCATATGTCTTTATGATAGAATAATTTGCATTCCTTTGGGTCTACACCCAGTAATGGTATTGCTGGGTCAAATGGTAATTCTGTTTTCAGGTCTTGGAGGAATCACCAGTGTCTTTCACAGTGGTTTAACTAACTTACACTCCCACCAACAGTGTATAAGTGTTCCCTTTTCTTTGCAACCTTACCAGCACCTGTTACTTTTTGTCTTTTTAAGAATAGCCATTCTGATTGGTGTGAGGCGGTATCTCATTGTGGTTTTGATTTGCATTTCTCTAATGATGAGTGATGTTGGACTTCTTAAATATGATTTTTGGCTATGTGTATGCCTTCTTTCAAAAAGTGTCTCTTCATGTCCCTTGCTACTTTAAATTTTTTTTTTTCTTGTACGTTTGTTTAAGTTTCTTCTAGATGCTGGATATCAGACCTTTGTCAGATGCATAGTTCGCAAATATTTCCTCCTGTTCTGTAGGTTGTCTGTTCACTGTGTTGACAGTTTCTTTTGCTGTGTTGAAACTCTTCAACTTAATTAGACCCCATTTGTCAATTTTTTCTTGTATTGCAATTGCTTTTATTGTCTTCATCATAAAATCTTTGCCCATTTCTATATCCAGAATGGTATTGACTAGGTTGTCTTCAGGGTTTGGGGTTTTACATTTAAATCTTTAATCCTTCTTCAGTTAACTATGTGCATGGTATAAGAAATGGGTCAAAATTCAATCCTCTGCGTATGGCTAGCCAGTTATCCCAGCATCATATATTGAATAGGTAGTCCTTCTCCATTGGTTGTTTTTCTTTTTTCAGCTTTGTTGAAAATCAGATAGTTGTAAGTGTGTGGTCTTATTTCTGGGTTCTCTATTCTGTTTTATTGGTCTGTGTCTGTTTTTGCAGCAATATAATGCTGTTTCGATTCCTGTAGCCCTGTAGTGTAATTTGAAGTGGAGTAGCATGATTCCACTTTTTTAAAAAAATTAGGACTCCCTTGGCTATTGAGGCTCTTTTTTGGTTCCATATGAATTTTAAAATAGTATTTTCTAGTTCTCTGAATAATATCATTGGTAGTTGAACAGCAGTAGCATTGAATCTATAAATTGCTTTGGGCAGTATAGCCATTATTCTTCCTAACTATGAGCATCGAATGATTTTTCATTTCTTTGTGTCGTCTCTGATTTATTTGAGCAGTGCTTTGTAGTTCTCCTTTTGGAGATGTTTTACCTCCTTGATTAGATATATTCCTAGGTATTTATTTTGTGTGTGTGGCAATTGTGAATAAGATCACACTCCTAATTTGGTTCTTGGCTTCAATATTTTTGATGTATAGGAGTGCTAATGACTTCTGTATGTTGATTTGTATCCTGAGACTTTGCTGAAGTTGTTTATCAGCTTAAGAAGTTTTGGGGCCAAGACTATAGGGTTTTCTAGTTATAGCATTATGTCATATGGACTTCTTTTTTTCCTATTTAGATGTGCTTTATTTCTATCTCTGGCCTGACTGCTCTGGCCGGGACTTCCAAAACTGTTTTGAATAGGAGTGGTGAGAGAGGTCATCTTTATTCTTGCGCTTGTTTTCAAGGGGAATGCTTTCAGCTTTTGCCCATTCATTATGATGTTGGCTGTGGGTTTGTCATAAATGGCTCTTATATTTTGCTGTATGTTCCTTCAATAACTAGTCTATTAAGAGTTTTTTTTTTTAACATAAAACGTGTTGAATTTTATCAAAAGTCTTTTCTGCATATATTGAGATAATCATGTGGTTTTTGTCTTTAGTTCTGTTTATGTGATGAATCACCTTTATTGATCTGCATATGTTGAAGCAACTTTACATTCCACAGATAAAGCCTACTTGATTTTGGTGGTTAAGCTTTTTGATGTGCTTCTGGATTCAGTTTGCTAGTATTTTGTTGAGAATTTTTGCATTAATGTTAATCAAAGATACTGCCTGAAATTTTCATTTATTGTTGTGTCTCTTCCAGGTTTCAGTATCAGAAAGATGCTGGCATCAGAATGAGTTAGAGTATATGCTCCTTCCTCCTCATTTTTTTTTTTTTTTTTTTTTTGGTATAGTTTCTGCAGGAATGGGACTAGCTTTTCTTTGTACCTGTGAGAGAATTCAGCTTTGAATGTGTCTGGTTCTGGGCTTTTTTTTTGGTTGGTAGGCTATTTGTTACTGATTCAATTTCAGAGCTCGTTATTGCTTTGTTCAGGTATTTGATTTTTTCCCGGTTCAGTCTTGGGAGGTATATGTGTCCAGGAATTTATCCAATTCTTCTTAATTTTGTAGTTTATGTGCATATATATGTTTATAATATTCTCTGATGGTTATTTGTATTTCTGTGGAGGTCAGTGGTAGTATTCCCCTCATTCTTTTTGATTGTGTTTATTTTTATCTTTTCTCCTTTTTTTCTTTATTAGTCTAGCTAGCAGTTTATTTTACTATTTTTTTCAAAAACCAGCTTATGGATATGTTGATTTTTTAGATTTTTTTTGTGTCTCAATCTCCTTCAGTTTAGCTCTTAATTTTGGTTATTTCTTGTCTACTGCCAGCTTTGAGTTAGTTTTCTCTTGGTTCTCTAGTAAATTTAGTTTTGATGTTAAGTTGTTAGCTTGCGATCTTTCTAACTTTTTGATGTGGGCATTTAGTGCTGTAAAATATTTCTCTCAGCACCACCTTAGCTCTTTCCAAGAGATTCTGGTATGTTGTATCTTTGTCTTCATTAGTTTTAAAGAACTTCTTGATTCTTACCTTAATTTCATCACTTACCCAACAGTCACTCAGGAGTAGGTTAATCAATTTTCATGTAATTGTATAGTTTTGAGTGAATTTCTTAGTCTTGATTTCTAATTTAATTTTGGTATGGTCCAAGAGATTGTTTGTTATAATTTCAACTCTTTTGCATTTGCTGAGGACTGTTTTATTTCTGATTATGTCATTGGTTTTAGAGTATGTGCCATGTGGCAATGAGAAGAATGTATATTCTATGATTTTATTTACTTATTTTTGGTGGAGAGCCCTGTAGATGTCTATCAGGTCCATGTGATCCAGTGTTGATTTCAGGCCCTGAATATCTTTGTTAACTTTCTGTCTCAATGTTCTGTCTAATACTGTCAGTGAGGTGTTGAATTTTCCCACTGTTATTGTGTAGGAGTGTAAGCTTCTTTGACAGTCTCTAAGAACTTACTTTATGAATTTGGGTGATCCTGTGTTGGGTGCACATGTAATTATGAGAGTTGGCTCTTCTTGTTGAATCGAACCCTTTACCATTTTGTAATGCCCTTCTTAGTCTTTTTTTAAAAAAAAATTTGTTGATTTAAAGACCGTTTTGTCTGACACTCACATTGCAACCCCTGCTTCTTTTCTGTATTTCATTTGCTTGGTATATTTTTCTCCATCTCTTTATTTTGAACTTATGTGTGTCACTGCATGTGAGATGTGTCTCTTAAAGACAGTATACCAATGTATCTTAATTCTTTATCCAGATTGCCATTGTGTGCCTTTTATTTGAGATATTTAGCACATTTCCATTTAAGATTAGTATTAATATGTATGGATTTGATGCTGTCGTAATGATATTAGCTGGATATTTTGCAGACTTGTTTATGTGGTTGCTTTATGGTTTCACTGGTTTGTATACTCAGTGTGTTTTTGTAGTGGCTAGTAGTGGTCTTTTCATATTTAGTGCTTCCTCAGGAGCTCTTATAAGACGGGTCTAGTGGTAACAAGTTCCCTCAGCATTTGGTAGTCCGAAAAAGATCTTATTTCTTCCTCACTTATGAAGCTTAGTTTTGTTTCCAGCAAAACATGAAATTCTGGGTTGGAATTTCTTTTCTTTAAAAATGTTAAATATTGGCACTCAATCTCTTCTGGCTTGTAGTGTTGCTGCTGAGAGGTCTGCTGTTAGTCTTATGGCCTTCCCTTTGTACGTGACCTAACCTTTCTCCCTAGCTGCTTTTAACATTTTTAGCACGATTATGCATCTTGGGGATGATATTCTTGTAAAGAATCTTACTGGGGGTTCTCTGCATTTCCTGAATTTGAATGTTGGCCTCCCTAGCTAGGTTGAGGAAGTTCCTGTGAATAATGCCTTGAAATATTTTTCCAGGTTGCTTACACTTTCCCCGTCTCTTTTAGGGACACCAATGAGTTACAGATTTGGTCTTTTTACATAATCCCATATTTCTTGGGGGTTTTATTCATTCTTTTTTTATTTCTCTCTATTCTTGTCAGACTATCTTATTTCAGAAAGCCAGTCTTCAAACTCAGATTCTTTCCACTGCTTAATCTATTCTGCTGTTACTACTTGTGTTTGCATTATGAAATTCTTGTAGTGTGTTTCTCGGCTCTGACACAGATGATTTTTATAGTTTTTCTATACTTGCTATTTTGTCTGTTAGCCCCTGTGTTGCTTTATCGTAATTCTTAGCTTCCTTCAATTGGATTTTAATGTACTTCTCTAGCTAAATTATCTTTGCTTTTATTAATATTCTGAATTTCATTTCTGTCATTTCAGTCCAGTTCAGAACCCTTGCTGGAAAAGTGATGTGGTCATTTGAAGGAAAGAAGACACTAAGGCTTTTTGAGTTGTCAGAGTTATTGCACTGTTTCTTTCTCCTCTGTGTGGGATGATATTTATTCAGTCTTTGAGGTTGCAGACCTTTGGAATTTTTCCCTATATTCTATTTGATGACCTCAAAAGTTTGATTGTAGTGTAAGTGGATTCAACTGACTAACCTTAGTTCTGGAAGATTTTTAAATTTTTTTTTAAATTATAATTTAAGTTCTAGGGTACATGTGCACAACGTGCAGGTTTGTTACATAGGTATACATGTGTCATGTTGGTGTGCTGCACCCATTAATTCATCATTTACATTAGGTATTTCTCCTAATGCTATCCCTCTCCCTCTCCTCACCCCATGACAGACCCCAGTGTGTGATGTTCCCCACTCTGTGTCCAAGTGTTCTCATTGTTCAATTCTCACCTATCAGTGAGAACATGTGGTGTTTGGTTTTCTGTCCTTGGGATAGTTTGCTGAGAATGATGGTTTCCAGCTTCATCCAAGTCCCTACAAAGGACACGACCTCATCCTTTTTTATGGCTGCATAGTATTCCATGGTGTATATGTGCCACATTTCCTTAATGCATTCTATCATTGATGGACATTTGGGTTGGTTTCCAGTCTTTGCTATTATGAATAGTGTCACAATAAACATACATGTGTATATGTCTTTATAGCAGTATGATTTATAATCTTTTGGGTGTATACCCAGTAATGGGATGGCTGGGTCAAATAGTGTTTCTAGTTCCAGATCTTTGAGGAATCGCCACACTGTCTTCCAAAATGGTTGAACTAGTTTTCAGTCCCACCAACAGTGTAAAAGTGTTCCTATTTCTCCACATCCTCTCCAGCACCTGTTGTTTCCTGACTTTTTAATGATCACCGTTCTAACTGGTGTGAGATGGTATCTCATTGTGGTTTTGATTTGCATTTCTCTAACGGTCAGTGATGATGAGCATTTTTCCATGTGTCTGTTGTTTGCATAAATGTCTTCTTTTGAGAAGTGTTTGTTCATATCCTTTGCCCACTTTTTGATGGGGCTGTTTGATTTTTTCTTTTTTTTTTGATTTTTTCTTGTAAATTTGTTTAAGTTCTTCATAGATTCTGGATATTAGCCCTTTGTCAGATGAGTAGATTGCAAAAATTTTCTCCCATTGTGTAGGTCGCTTTTTCATTCTGATGGTAGTTTTTTTTTGCTGTGCAGAAGCTCTTTAGTTTAATCATATCCCATTTGTCAATTTTGGCTTTTGTTGCCATTGCTCTTCGTGTTTTAGTCATGAAGTCCTTGCCCATGCCTATAACATGAATGGTATTGCCTAGGTTTTCTTCTGGGCTTTTTATGGTTTTAGGTCTAACATTTAAGTCTTTAATCCATCTTGAGTTAATTTTTGTATAAGGTGTAAGGAAGGGATCCAGTTTCAGCTTTCTACATATGGCTAACCAGTTTTCCCAGCACCATTTATTAAATAAAGAATCCTTTCCTCGTTTCTTGTTTTTGTCTGGTTTGCCAAAGAATAGATGGTTGTAGATGTGTGGTATTATTTCTGAAGGCTCTGTTCTGTTCTATTGGTCTATATCTCTGTTTTGGTAGCAGTATATGCTGTTTTGGTTACTGTAGCGTTGTAGTACAATTTGAAGTCAGGTAACTTGATGCCTCCAGCTTTGTTCTTTTGGCTTAGGATTGTCTTGGCAATGTGGGCTCCTTTTTCGTTCCAGATGAACTTTAAAGTAGTTTTTCCAAGTCTGTGAAGAAATCATTGGTAGCTTAATGGGGATGACATTGAATCTGTAAATTACGTTGGGCAGTATGACCATTTTCACGATATTGATTCTTCCCCATGAGCATGGAATGTTTTTCTATTTGTTTGTGTCCTCTTTTATTTTGTTGAGCAGTGGTTTGTAGTTCTCCTTGAAGAGGTCCTTCACATCACTTGTTAGTTAGATTCCTAGGTATTTTATTCTCTTTGAAGCAATTGCGAATGGGGGTTCACTCATTATTTGGCTCCCTGTTTGTCATTTATTGGTGTATAGGAATGCTTGTGATTCTTGCACATTGATTTTGTATCCTGAGACTTTGCTGAATTTGCTTATCAGCTTAAGCAGATTTTGGGCTGAGATAATGAGGTTTTCTAAATATACAGTCATGTCATCTGCAAACAGGGACAATTTGACTTCTTTTCCTAACTAAATACCCTTTATTTCTTTCTGCTGCTTGACTGCCCTGGTCAGAACTTCCAACACTATGTTGAATAGGAGTGGTGAGAGATGGCATCCCTGTCTTGTGCCATTTTTCAAAGGGAATGCTTCCAGTTTTTGCCCATTCAGTATGATATTGGCTGTGGGTTTGTCATAAATAGTGCTTATTATTTTGCGATATGTCCCCATCAATACCTAGTTTATTGAGTTTTTAGCATGAAGTGCTCCTGAATTTTGTCAAAGGCCTTTTCTGCATCTATTGAGACAATGACGTGGTTTTTGTCTTTGGTTCTGTTCATGTGATGGATTACATTTATTGATTTGCATATGTTGAACCAGTCTTGCATCCCGGGAGTGAAGCCCACTTGATCATGGTGGATAAGCTTTTTGATGTGCTGTTGGATTCGATTTGCCAGGATTTTACTGAGGATTTTCACATCGATGTTCTTCAGGGCTGTTGATCTAAAATTCTGCTTTTTGTTGTGTCTCTGCCAGGTTTTGGTATTAGGATGATGCTGCCCTCATAAAATGAGTCAGGGAGGATTCACTCCTTTTCTATTAATTGAAATATTCTCAGAAAGAATCGTGCCAACTCCTCTTTGTACCTCTGGTAGAATTAGGCTGTGAATATATCTGGTTCTGGACTTTTTTTGTTGGTAGGCTATTAACTATTGCCTCAAATTTAGAGCTTGTCTTTGGTCTATTCAGAGATTCAATTTATTCCTGGTTTAGTCTCTAGAGGGTGTATGTGTCCAGGAATTTATCCATTTCTTCTAGGTTTTCTGGTTTATTTGTGTAGAGGTGTTTATAGTATTCTTTGATTGTAGTTTGTGTTTCTGTGGCATTGCTGGTGATATCCCCTTTATCATTTTTTATTGCATCTATTTGATTGTTCTTTCTTCTTTATTAGTCTTGCTAGTGGTCTATCAATTTTGTTGATCTTTTCAAAAAACCAGCTCCTGGATTCATTGATTTTTATCAAGAGTTTTTTGTGTCTCTATCTCCTTCAGTTCAGCTCTGATCTTAGTTATTTCTTGCCTTCTGCTAGCTTTTGAATGTGTTTGCTCTTTCTTCTTTTAAATGTGATGTTAGGGTATTGATTTTAGATATTTCTTGCTTTCTCTTGTGGCCATTTATTGCTATAAATTTCCCTGTACACACTACTTTAAATGTGTCCCAGGGATTCCGGTATGTTGTGTCTTTGCTCTCATTGGTTTCATAGAACATCTTTATTTCTGCCTTCATTTCGTTATTTACCCAGTAGTCATTGAGGAGCAGGCTGTTCAGTTTCCTTGTAGCTGTTCAATTTTGAGTGAGTTTCTGAATCCTGAGTTCTAATTTGATTGCACTGTGGTCTGAGAGACAGTTTGTTAAAACTTCTGTTCTTTTACATTTGCTGAGGAGTGCTTTACTTCCAACTATGTGGTGAATTTTGGAATAAGTGTGATGTGGTTCTGAGAATGTATATTCTGTTGATTTGGGGTGGGCAGTTTTATCTCTTAGGTTCTCTTGGTGCAGAGCTGAGTGCAAGTCCTGAATATCCTTGTTAACTTTCTGTCTCATTGATCTATCTAATGTTGATGCGGGGGTGGGTGCTAAAGTCTTCCATTATTATTGTGTGAGAGTCCAGTTCTCTTTGTAGGTCTCTAAGAACTTGCTTTATGAATCTGGGTGCTCCTGTATTGGGTGCATATATATTTAGGATAGCTAACTCTTCTTGTTGCATTGATCCCTTTACCATTATGTAATGGTCTTCTTTGTCTCTTTTGATGTTTGTTGGCTTAAAGTCTGTTTTATCAGAGACTAGGATTTCAATCCCTGCTCTTTTTGTTTTCCATTTGTTTGGTAGGTCTTCCTCCATCCCTTTATTTTGAGCCTATGTGTGTCTCTGCAGGTGAGATGGGTCTCCTGAATACAGCACACTGATGGATCTTGACTCTTTATCCAGTTTGCCAGTCTGTGTCTTTTAATTGGGGCATTTAGCCCATTTACATTTAAGATTAATATTGTTATGTGTGAATTTGATCCTGTCATTATGATGTTAACTGGTTATTTGCTCATTAGTTGATGCAGTTTCTTCTTAGCATTGATGGTCTTTACATTTTGGCATGTTTTTGCAGTGGCTGGTACCGGTTGTTCCTTTCCATGTTTAATGCTTCCTTCAGGAGCTCTTGTAAGGCAAGCCTGGTGGTGACAAAATCTCTAAGTAATTGTTTGTCTGTAAAGGATTTTATTTCTCCTTCACTTATGAAACTTAGTTTGGCTGGATATGAAATTCTGGGTTGCAAATTCTTTTCTTTAAGAATGTTGAATATTGGCCCCCACTTTCTTCTGGCTTGTAGAGTTTCTGCCAAGAGATCCTCTGTTAGTCTGATGAGTTTTCCTTTGTGGGTAACCCGACCTTTATCTCTGGCTTCTCTTAACATATTTTGCTTCATTTCAACCTTGATGAATCTGACATTTATGTGTCTTGGGGTTGCTCTTCTCAAGGAGTATCTTTGTGGCATTCTTTATTTCCTGAATTTGAATGTTTTCCTGCCTTGCCTTGTTGGGGAAATTCTCCTGGATTATTATTATTTTTTTAAATTTATTTATTATTATTATACTTTAAGTTGTAGGGTACATGTGCATAACGTGCAGGTTTGTTACATATGTATACTTGTGCCATGTTGGTGTGCTGCACCCATCAACTCGTCATTTACATTAG
>NW_012101491.1:46533-53532 GCF_000951045.1 Mandrillus leucophaeus | reverse complement strand
AATAAAATACCTAGGAATCCAACTTACAAGGGATGTAAAGGACCTCTTCAAGGAGAACTACAAACCACTGCTCAGTGAAATAAAAGAGGACACAATTCTCCTGGATTATAACCTGAAGAATGTTTTACAACTTGGTCCCATTCTCCTCATCACTTTCAGGTACACCAATCAAATGTAGATTTGGTCTCTTCAAATAGTGTCATACTTCTCAGAGGCTTTGTTCATCTCTTTTTACTCTTTTTTCTCTAAACTTCTCTTCTTGCTTCATTTCATTCATTTGATTTCAATCTCTGATACCCTTTCTTCACTTGATTGAATCAGCTACTGAAGCTTGTGCATGCATCACGTAGTTCTCATGCCATAGTTTTCAGCTCTGTCAGGTCATTTAAGGTCTTCTCTATGCTGTTTATTCTAGTTAGCCATTTATCTAATCTTTTTTCAAGGATTTTAGCTTCTTTGCAATGGGTTCAAACATCTTCCTATAGCTTGGAGAAGTTTCTTATTACCGATCTTCTGAAGCCTACTTCTGTCAACTCATCAAAGTCATTCTCTGTCCAGCTTTGTTCCATTGCTGGTGAGGAGCTGTGTTCCTTTGGAGGAGAAGAGGCACTCTGATTTTTAGAATTTTCAGCTTTTCTGTTCTGGTTTCTCCCCATCTTTGTGGTTTTGTCTACCTTTGGTCCTTGATGATGGTAACCTACAGATGGAGTTTTGGTGTGGATGTCCTTTTTGTTGACGTTGATACTATTCCTTTCTGTTTGTTAGTTTTCCTTCTAACAGTCAGGACCCTCAGCTGTAGGTCTGTTGGAGTTTTCTGGAGGTCCACTCCAGACCCTGTTTTCCTGGGTATCACCAGAAGCGGCTGCAGAACAGCAAATGTTGCTGCCTGATCCTTCCTCTGGAAGCTTTGCCTCACAGGGGTACCTGGCTGTATGAGGTGTCAGTCGGCCCCTACTGGGAGGTGTCTCCCAATTAGGCCACTCGGGGTTCAGGGACCCACTTGAGGAGGCAGTCTGTCCATACTCAGATCTCAAACTCCGTGCTAGGAGAACCACTACTCTCTTCAAAGCTGTCAGACAGGGTCGTTTAAGTCTGCAGAAGTTTCTGCTGCCTTTTGTTCAGCTCTGCCCTGCCCTCAGATGTGGAGTCTACAGAGGCAGGCAGGCCTCATTGAGCTGTGGTTTGCTCCACTCATTTCAAGCTTCCCAGCCACTTTGTTTACCTAGTCAAGCCTCAGCAATGGTGGAAAACCCTCCCCCAGCATTGCTGCCTCCTCACAGTTTGATCTGGGACTGCTGTGCTAGCAGTGGGCAAGGCTCTGTGGCCGCGGGACCCACCGAGCCAGACGTGGGATATAATCTCTTGGTGTGCCGTTTGTTAAGACTGTTGGAAAAGCACAGTATTAGGGCAGGAGTGTCTGGATTTTCCAGGTACCATCTGTCACGGCTTCCCTTGGCTAGGAAAGGAAATTCCCCAACTGCTTACACTTCCCAGGTGAGGTGATGCCCCGCCCTGCTTCGGCTCAAACTCCATGGGCTGCACCCACCCTCCAACAAGTCCCAGTGAGATGAACCTGGTACCTCAGTTGGAAATGCAGAAATCACCTGTCTTCTGCATCACTCATGCTGGGAACTGTTGACTGGAGCTGTTCCTATTTGGCCATCTTGGAACCACATCCTATTTCTGGAAGATTTTATAGTGCCAACACTTAGCTCCCAACTTCTGGACTGTGTGCTCTAACTGTGGGGAACTTGTATTAGGCCCTGATTTGTTCTCTGGCTCTTTGACATTAGGAATACACTGTTCTGGGACGTCCAGTGTTCTTTTAGACCACTGGACACCACACTCTGGTGGTTGGTTTCAGTTAAAGCATTTCCTAGTGTGGTAATATTGAGATCTGTCCTTGTTTGTATGTGCCAGCAGCAGTGATAGTGGAGGTATAGTTGGGTTCATGTTCATCAGCTGTGCAGGGTGCCAGTGGGTGCTAGGTTGCCTACCTCCCTGTGGGCATTCCCCACAGTGGCAGAGGCAAAGCAGCTGTGGGTGCCAGGGACCCCTGCCGGTGACTTTTTGCATGGTCATATTTGCGATGATGTTGGATCAGAGGCAGTGTTCTGGCAAGTGGGGATCTGTCCGCCTTCTCTGTGTGCAGCAAGCAGGAGTGGTTGCTTAGGGCAGAGGATAATCTGTTGTTCTCTGTGATTAGTTTCACTCCTGTGACAGTGTTGACACAAGGGTGGGGTGTTTGTAGGTGCAGGGCTGGCTGACTCTGTTCCTGCCAAGGCTCCATCTGCAATGTTAGTTGGCAGGGAGCGGGGTGTGAACTGCACTCCTGCCACAGCAGTGGCAGGGCAGGGTGCATACACCCTTACTTGCTGGCATGGCAAGGAAAGAAAAACTCACTCACACAGAAATACACCAGCAAAGAGATTTGGAGACTTTCATTAGGCTCAGGGAAAGGGGCAGTGTGGGGAGGGAGTGTGCCAAATGGTGTGTGACTGTGGGGCCACTGGTGTTCTCTGTTGGTCAGGTATGGTCTGCTATACAGATGCTATGATGCTGGCCTCCAGGCAACCTAAGGTTGCTCTGCAAGCAGGCATGGCAAGGCTGGGGCCCCAGGACAGGCCCGCAGACCATGGATTGCTCAAGTCAGAGCAGCCTTATCTGATGAAGAACATCCTGCTGAGTTTGGCAGAGAGTTTCCCTAAGGCTAAAGTGTTCTATGGGAGCAAGTTGAATCTAGTGGGTATGCCCATCACTGGTCATGCTCTGCTATAGGCACTCCCATACCAAACCCTCTAGAGTCCACATTAGCTGTCTTGCTTCCCCTACCATTTCTCTAAGCAGCTTTCTTGCTGACTCAAGTGTTCATGGTCATTGAGGGTTCTCCCCCTGCTGGGATTCCAGAGGCCTGTGGAGAGAGATGGTTGCTTCTTGCCAGTTCAATTCACCCATTTCCTGGGAGTCGTTTGGGCCAGGAACAAGTCCAGATGTACAGTAGCTCCATATAGAGTTCCCAGCTTTCTCTTTCTTTGGCCCAGCTTCTGTTTTTTCCTTCTATCTACTATTGGTGCCTTTTCTCTGAAGATCTGTTAAGAGTTCACCAGTCACCTTGCTCCCTTGGTGGCGGCTTTTCCACCAGGCTGCATCTAGTCAGCCATCTTGTCCTCTCAAGCCTCACTTGTTTATTTTAGCTTTTCTGTCCTTTCTTTTTATTTATTTTTTTCTCAGGGACCGAGTCTCGTTCTGTGCCCAAGCTGGAGTGTAGTGGCACAATCTCGGCTCACTGCAACCTCTGCCTCCCGGGTTCAAACAATTCTCCTGCCTTAGCCTCCAGAGTAGCTGGGACTACAGGTGCATGTCGCCATGCCTGGCGATTTTTTTATTTTTATTTTTATTTTTAGTAGAAATGGGGTTTCACTTTGTTGCCCAGGCTGATCTTGAACTCCTGAGATCAGGCAATCCCCCAGCCTCGGACTCCCAAAGTGCTAGAATTACAGTCGTGAGCCATCATGCCCAGTTTTTTTTTTTTTTTTTTTTTTTTTTCATTTTGAGACAGAGTTTCACTCTTGTTGTCTGCTCACGCCTGTAATCCCAGCACTTTGGGAGGCCGAGGAGGGTGGATCACCTGAAGTCGGGAGTTCGACCAGCCTGGCCAACATGGTGAAGCCCTCTCTCTACTAAAAATACAAAAAATTAACCATGCCTTGTGTCAGGCACCTGTAATCCCAGCTACTCAGGAAGCTGAGGCAGCAGAATCACTTGAACCCAGGAGGTGGAGGTTGCAGTGAGCCAAAATCAGGCCACTACACTCCAGCCTGGGCAACAAGAGTCTGACCTTTCAAAAAAGTAATTTCCAAGACTAATGCCAAAAAATTATTTTCTATATTTTTTCCAGATGTTTTACAGTTTTAGGTCTTTTGTGTGATTTTCAATCCATTTTGAGTTTGTTTTCTGTGTATTATATGTTAATAGGTGTCAAATTTCATTCATTTGTATGTAAATATTCACTAGTCCTTGTACTTTTTGTAGAGACTGATACGGGAATTAAGAAGAAATTATTGAGGAAGATCATGAAGGTAAGGAAGTCCTCGGTAAAGTTTTCCTTTTAATGAAAAGCAGCCCCCAAATCATTTTCTTTTCTAACAAAGAGCAGCCTTTAAAATTGAGATACAGACATAGACAAGCAAGCTGTAAGATTGTACTGGTGAATGCCAGCAGCTGTACCAATAGGAAAAGGCTACCTGGGGGCTCGGCGTGTCCAGTATGGTGGCTCCATCTTCCCCTTGTCAACCATGTGCACAGTAAGGAGCAGACAACATGGCACCAGCCAAGTAAAGACACCATTTGCATAGTAAGATTAGTGTGAGATGTCCACATTCCCTGTGTGTTATGTAAACATCATATAGTCCAACTAATTTTGGGCCCTATGTAAATCAGACATCACCTCCTCAAGCCTTTCTGTAAAATCCGGTGCACTCTGCCAGGGCCAGAAGTCCCATTCTGGTGCCCCTCTCTCTCCCAGGAGAGAGAGCTACTCTTCTTTTTCTTTATTTTGCCTGTTAAACCTCCACTCTTAAATTCACTCCTTATGTGTATCTGCATCCTTAATTTTCTTGGTATGAAGCAATGAAACTTGGATATCACCCCAGACAATGATGCCACTTCGTTGTGTTTTCTTGGTGACTTTATCAAATAGTAATTATCTATATACATTTGAATTTCCTTCTGGGCTCTCCTATGCTGTTTTATTTTTCTATAAATCTGTATTTCTTCAAACATCATAATGTTTGAATAAGAATTAATTTTTAATACATTATAATTGCATATGAGGTATACTGGATTTTGAAAGATGCATACAATGTGTATTAATCAAACCAGGGTATTCAGGATATTTATCACTTCAGTCATTGATCATTTATTTGTGTTGAGAATATTACAAATCTTCTCTTTTAACTATTTTGAAATATACAATAAATGATCACAAATGTCACTCTACTATGATATTGAAACTATATATTTTTCTTTTATTCAACTGTATTTCTGTTCACATTAATAAACCTATCTTCATTTCTCCCTTACCTTACCCTACCCTGCCATCAGGAGCCACCATTTCTTTCTCCAGCTCCTTAACACCAACTTTTTCTAACTCCCACATTTGATAGAGTGCATGTGATAATTGCCTATTTGTGCCTGGCTTATTTCATTTGATATAATGTCTTCCAGGTTAAACCATGATTCTACAAATGACAAGATATTATTTTTTATAGCTGAATACTATTGTTTTATATATATATATATATTTTATAGCTGAATACTATTGTTATATATATATATATAAAACACATTTTAGATCCATTTATTAATTGATAAACAAAGTTTGATTCCATATCTTGACTATTGTAAAATGTGTTGTGATAAATATGAGAGTGTGAATAGCTCTCTTGGTTTGAGGCAGGCCCTGCTGTGTTGCCCAGGCTAGAGTGCAGTGGTGTAATCGTGGCTTACTGCAGCCTCAAACTCCCTGGTTTAAGAAATCCTTCCATCTCAGACTTCTGAGTTGCTGGGAAAAGTGTGTACCACCACTCCCATCTTATCTCTTCAATATAATGACTTCTTTTTGATGTATACTCAGCAGTGAGATTGGTGGATCATACAGCAATTCTATTTTTAGTTTTTAAAGCAAACTCTATACTGTTTTTCATAATGACTGTATTAATATGCATACATACTCACAGTGTACTAGAGATTTTCTTTCTTTCCATCTTTGTGAGCATCTCTTATTTATTTTCCTTCTTGATAATAGCTGTTTTAACTGGGGACATTGTGGTTTTAATTTGCATTTCTCTGATGATTAGTAATGTTGAGCAGTTTTTCACATATGTTTTGGCCATTTGCGTGTCACCTTTTGAGATACGTCGAGATCATTTGTTCATTTTTAATCATATTCTTTCAATTTTTGCTGTTGAGTTGTATGACTTCCTTACATATCGTGGTTATTAATTTCTTGTTAATAGTTTACAAATATTTTCTCCCATTATAAGGCTTGGCTATTTCTGAGAATTGGTTTCTTTGATGTGCAGATGCTTTTTAACTTGATGTAATCCTATTTGCCTATTTTTGATTTATTTAACTGTGCTTTTGAGGCCTTACCAAAAAGTTTCACCAAAACAAATGGCCTACAGCATTTTCCCAAATTTTTTTCTAGAGTTTTATAGTTTTGGGTCTGATATTTAGGACTTCAATCCATTTTTATTTGATTTTTGTATATTGTGAGAGATAGGGGTTTATTTTAATTATTCCACATGTGGAAATTCAGTTTTCTATCACCACTTATTGAACAGACTGTGGTTTTTAATAATCACTCTTGATGTCTCTGTCAAAAATGAGTTGACTGTGAATGTGTGGATATATTTCCAGACTGTCTATTCTATTTCATTGGTCTCTGTGTCTGTTTTTTCGCGAGTACCATGCTGTTTGGTTACTTTGGCGTTGCAGCATATTTTGAAGTCAAATAGTATGATGCTTTTAGCCTTGTTTTTGTTGTTGCTGTTGTTGTTTGTTTGGTTTGGTTGTAGTTCAAGATTGCTTTGTCTATTTGGGGTCTTTGGTTAGAGAGATGTTTTAAGATTATTGTTCTATTTCTCTGAAGCATATGGTTTGCATTTTACTAGAGATTGCATTGAATCTGTAAATTGCTTTAGGTAGTATGGACATTTTGAACACTATAAATACTTCCAATCCATAACCAAAGACCAACTTTTATTCAATTATGTCTTCAATTTCTTTCATTAACATTTTTTTTACTTTGCAAAGTAGACATTTTTCACTTCTTTGGTAAAATTCGTTGTAGGCCATTTAATTTTTGTAGCTATTATAACTGGTATTGCTTTCTTTTTTTTATTAATTAATTAATTAATTAGTTAATTATTATTATACTTTAAGTTGTAGGGTACATGTGCATAACGTGCAGGTTTGTTACATATGTATACTTGTGCC
>NW_012101491.1:22633-42408 GCF_000951045.1 Mandrillus leucophaeus | reverse complement strand
TCAGCTCTCGCTGGTCGGGCTGCAGCAGCTGACCAGCACCGATCGTCCGGCACTCCCCAGTTGAGATCAACCCAGTACCTCGGTTGAAAATGCAGGAATCACCGGTCTTCTGTGTCGCTCGCGCTGGGAGTTGGAGACTGGAGCTGTTCCTATTCGGCCATCTTGCTCCGCCCCCGCCACACACTTTTAAACAACCAGATCTCACAAGAATTCACTCACTACCTTGAGTGAGTAAGCAGCATTGTTGCCTGGGGTAATATTTGAGGTTCCTTGTCTCATGGTAAGAAAATTAAGACACACACAAGGAATGAGTTTAGGAGTAGAGTTTTAATAGGCAAAAGAAAGAGAAAGAAGAAAAGCTCTGTTTCTTGTGATAGAGGGGTGACAAAATGGTAATTCTGGCCTGTGGTGGAGTGTACCAGATTTTATGGACAGGCTTGAGAAAGTGGTGTCTGATTTACACAGGGTCCACAGATTGGTTGGACCAGGAGTGACATTTACATAGCATGTGAAGAAGTTGGCCTCCTCACCCTAATCCGAGCATGTAAATGGGGTCTTTGCTTAGCTGGCAGCATGTTGCCTGCTCTTTATTGTACATGTGGTTGGGAAAGAGAAGGGAAGATGGAGCTGCCATTTTGAACATGCCTAGTCCCCAGGTAGCCCGTTTCCTATTGGCACAGCTACCAGGATTCACCTGTGCAAGTTTCTAGCTTGCTTGCCTATGTTTGCAGCTTGATTTTACAGGATGCTCTTTGTTAGAAAATGAAATGATTTGTGGGCTAGTTTTCATTAAAAGGGAAGACTTAATGAGGACTTCTTTACCCTCACTATCTGCCTAAATAATTTTTTAACTCCTATATCACTACCAAGAGGATGGTGCTAAGTCATTCATGAAGGATATGCCTCCATTATCCAAACACCTCTAACCAAGCCCTACCTCTAACACTGGGTATTACATTTCAACAGGAGATTTGGAGAGGATTCTCCAACTATATTAAGAGTAATCTTATATATTCCCTGAGAAATTAAAGAAGACGTGTTTTTTTTGTTTTTAAATTATTGTTACTAAAGAATTACATTGAAACCAAGTTCTGGGTTCTGAAAGTGTTTATTGTTAGTGCAGTGTCACTACTTTTAGGCCTTCTCAGTAGACAGACCTTAGTATACCAACTCATGCACAGACACATATCTATATTTCTTAATGTATCCATCTGTATCTATATTAAACTAAATTTGAGGTTATACTGATGTCTCAATTTGTAATTCATTGTTTATTCCATGTTTTATTCTTGATTTTCTCCTTTCTTACTGTAACTATTCTCTCTAACAGTGACAAACTTAACTCCTACTATTTTGCTCTCTTTATTTCATTTTCCAAACCCAGTATATATTCACAGCATTTTCAGGTTGATAAAATACACATTCGTGAGGAAAAACTTTTTACAAACTAGAATACAGTGTTTAGGTACAGTTTCTTCTGTCATTAGTCTTAGAGTTTTCAGGCAAGAGAATTTCAAAGTTACTTAGATTAACAACGATTTTCCCCACTCCTCTAGCAATGTGGCAAAGCTATGCGTTTAAAATAGTTATCGGTTTTCATTTTGATTTTTCTGTTTTCATGTTGACTTTTGACCTAATACATTCCGAAATAAATGAAATAAATATCTGCATTACTTCCTCATAATATAAGAATATGAATAATTATAATATTAATATAATCTGCTGGTACCTTCTATTCTTTCAGAATTTTAATTTTGTTGTACACATTAAATTAATTTTATTTAAAAAATTGCTTTTTTTTTTTTTTTTTTTTTTACAATTGATCAGTTTCTTTGCCTACCACTGCTTCTTGCATGGTTCACATTCTACCTGGATTCAAATTTTATTTCATAGTAATTCTTCAGCATCACTCTATGAATAAATACTCTTTGTATGTTCAAAACATCTTTAGTTTATTTAATAGCTATTATTAATAATAAAACCCTTGATTCTAGTCTTATTTTTGCTCTCTGTAAATAATCTAACCTTTGTTGTAATAGGATTTCTTTTTATCTTTTATCTTTCTCTTTATCTTTAGTGTTCTGTTGTACTCTGGTGTTTATGTGTGTTTGTTTTATTTATCTCATTGATATAAGAGCTAAAAAGAAATTATTTAGACAGTTAGTGAGGGTAAAAAGTCCTTGGTAAGGCTTCCTTTTTAACAAAAAGCAGCCCCCAAATCATTTCTTTTTTAACAAAGAGCAGCCTGTAAAAACCAATCTCCAAATATAAATAAGCAAGCTGGAAGCTTGCATAGGTATGCGCCAGCAGTTGCCCCAATAGGAGAAGACTACTGTTTCCTGCTGACAGACTAGTGGCGGTAGTTGTTCTGTGGGCCTTGGCCTCTTGCTAGTTGTCAGGGCAGGATGGCTCCATGGGTTGGTGAAAGTGGTATCTAGCCACATCCAAGAGAGACAGGGGCAGGATTTTGCCTTGTAGTGTCCCACTGATGGACAGCCTAGGGGTTCTCTGTAGAAGGGTGACTCTTGAATATTGAGAAAATTATATTCCTCACTGAGGATTGTCTGGAGCTTGATGGCCTGAAGGTGAGAACAGGCAAATCGAGTTATTATATTTAAAAGACATGGTCCAAAAAGGAGCAAAAGTAGGACACTAACAAGTGGGTCTAAGGAGGAGAGAACACAGTAGAACCATGTCCAGGTTTCTTCCCAGTTTAAACAACACTGAGAGGCTGTTTCCACAAATGAGAGGCTTGCTTTTTGAGATGTTTAGTGTTATCTTTTACTTTTCCCAATTTGTTTACCTAAAAGCAACGTTTTTCATTGAAAGTTAAACAAATTTCTCGCTGTACTGTCATTAACTTATTGAGTCCTTGAAAATGTTGGAGGACTATGGCTGTTAGAGTCTATTTGTTTTTGCATGGCTGTTAAGGTTTTAGCCATGGTGTCAATGTTATTGGCTATTTCATTTGGGACTTGGCTATAAAACAAAGAGGCTTTATTGACTCTGGCAATTCCAGTTTCTTTACGGGCTATAATGTTTAGTCTCACATAAAGGAAAATTAATTGGATAGTCCTTGTTACCTTGGGCAGGATGGAAAACTTGTAGGTTGGTATTGTTAAGACAGAGACTGTCAGGGACTATGAAGATATCTGGGGATACATAGCCTAGGGTACAAGTTTCAGTCAAGTTATTGGGGAGGTATTGGAGAACAGATTGACTGCAAATATAAGACTCCTTGGGTTTCAAGACAAGTCAAGATGTCAAGACAAAATAAGGGCCTGAATATAGTTCCGTAAAATTCCTAGTTTGCCAACATGGCCAGGTAGTTCATGGCCGCAGTCATACCTGTGAAGACTTGTGTTTAGTGTTTGGCTCTGGTTAGCTCCCTTGTTTTTATTCTCCCCAAACAGAGAAACTTTAGTTTGGTCCAATAGAGCCCATACTGCTGTAAAGCTGAGGTTGGCAATTTGCAGACACTGGGTATAATCAGCGGGCTAGAACTAGAAATTCTGAGCACAGTATGAGCTTAGGTGTCCCTGCAAAACTTGGTTGATTTATCTAGTAAAGTTTCCTGAGGAAAAATATTATTTGGATGTTTGGAAAATCTTGTTTGATGGCAGATTTGGTAGTGGGTGTATACTTGGTGAGACTGTTGGTTAGGATCTACAGTGAGAATAATATTAATTACAAACTGTACTTACAAGAGTGCCTACATTCATTCCATTTTATTCCTTGGTCATAACACAAATAGTGCCTATTCCCCTTAAAGCAATATTCGTAAAGATGTGTCAAAAATTGGAGTCTCTTTGCAAATATCAGTAACATTTTGCTTTACTTTTGTAAGAAGGCTATTTGTAGGCTCATTTCATTCAGATTAGGATCCCATTGATAGAAAATATGTAATTCTGCCTCTATGCTTGTCCAGTATTTGGATGAGTAATTGGTAGAGTAAGGGGATCCTATGCTTCAGGGAAATTTCTGAGCTTTCTCCAATAAAGGGAAACTAGGATGGTAGTACACTGCTAGTAAATAGGTGAAAATGAGAGCCAGCAGGAGTAGGTCCATGGCAAGCTAAGGTGATTTTGAAAGAGATAAATTGGTCAGAAAGCAAGTTGACACTGCAACTCTGGCTGGTATACAAGTTCAGGTTAAAATAATGAAATTAGAGCAATAATGAGTAAAATTACAAATACTGGGATTACCTTACTTTGAAGTGAAAAGATGGTGGGGGAGACAGTACTTTTCACTTAAAAAGAAATTTCAGATCTTCTAGTGCCTTGCAAATGTATTCTAGAGTTGAGGTTTTTGGTTCCAGCTCTAGTGTTTCAGGGTTTTATCACAACTTCACTTGGGTGTCACAAATTCAGCTGGCAATCTCTGGTACTTTAGTGGCTGTGAGGATAGATAATAGAAAAGCAAAGGGGTCCTTCCAGGCTGCAGTTAGTTGGGAATTGGGGTTTTATCCTTTTAACCTTTAATGAGAGCTAGTAACCCTGGAGGATATAGAGGTGGGGAGTTTTCCCCTTTTGATTTTGGGTTTTTTGTAACCCATATCTCCAGAAAGCCTGCTGGAAGTCTCTTTAACAAGAGACATACAGGGTGATTTTGGCAGTTTCCCTATCTAGTTATAAGTTGGAATATAGAAATGGCCTACCACATAAGGCCTCAAAAGCGCTTAATTTCAAGGTATCCTTAGGGGCAACACAGATCTAAAGGAGGGCTAAAGGTAAGTGGTCCACCCATGACTGTGCCATTTCCTGCAGAATTTACTAAGAATGTGTTTAAGGGTTTGGTAAATTCTTTTCACTTTTTCTGAAGATTATCGTCTCCAGGCAGAGTGAACGAACCACTTTATGGCTAGGATACTGGTAACCTGTTGAGTCACTTGGAAAATGAAAGATGGATCATTGTTGCTTTGCAATAACCTGGGAATCGCAAACCTGGAAATGAGTTCTCTTAGGAGGAATTCAGTTACCTTTTGTGCCTTTTTAGTCATTGTTGGGGAGGCTTCTAACCATTCTGTGAAGAGGTCTACACAGACCAAGCAGTACTTGTACCTGAAGCATGTGGAAAGCTGAGTGAAGTTCATCTGCCATTTCACCCCCATTGCATGCATCTCTCCTTTGGATTAGAGATATGATGGAGGGGGAGTCCCTCTTTGGGGATTATTTATGTTGCACAGGGTGCAGGCTTGATAAACCTGTTGAATAGTTTTGTTTAGTCCCTTCCCACTGAACACCCATTTGCCCTACACTTTCCTTTCTAAGGTGGCAGAAGTTGGGTAAACTTTTGATGACTTTCCATTGGGAGGCTTTAGGTAGATGGAGGAGTACTCCCAAACTATACCATTCATTGTTTTTTTTTTTGTTTTTTTTTTTTTTCTTCTTTGGATACCCATGTTTGGTGGCCCAGTCAATTTATTCCTTAGTGTATTGCAAAGGAGGTAGTTCATTGGGGAGAGAGGGGAGAAAGACCCCCACAAAGGTAACTTTTGAGACCACTGACTCTTTAGCATTTTGGTTGGCTAAACTATTTCTCCACGGAGTTTCATCAGAGCCCCTCTGGTGTCTCTTGTAGTGCACCTTTGCCACCTCCTGAGGCAAATGAACAGCCTTGTAGTATCACTAAGATTTGAGGTCCACACTTAATAAGAGTATCCTGAGCTGTTAGGTACACCCTTTTCTTTTAGATAGCCCCACGGGTGTAAAGCACCAGAAAGGCATATTTGGAATCTGTATACATGTTTTTTCCCCCTAGTTTTAGGGCTCTAGTTAGTGCAGTAAGTTTGGCTACTTATGCTGAGGTCCCAAGGACAGAACTTTAGCCTCTATAACTTGGTGAAGAAACATTATAATGTACCCTGCATAGCTAGTTCCATTTCTGAAAAAGCTACTCCCATATGACAACCATATTTTGTCCAGATTATCTAGGGGTTGATCTTTTAAGTCTTTCTTGATGGCATAAATTTGGTTAAGTATCTCACAGCATAAATGTGTTGCGTTATTGTCTCCTGGTAGTGGTAATAAGGAGGCTGGGTTAAGGGTGAAACACTGCTCAACTGTTAACTGTGGGTTTTCTGACAACACTTTGTACTTTAGCAGCCTGTTGTCAGTGAGCCATTAAGACCCTTTTATGTTCAATAGGGGTCCTATTTTGTGTGATTTCAGGACCAGGATTGATTGTTCCATGGCCATTTTGAGGTCCTAAGGGTCTAAGATCTTTGAAAAGTAATCACAGGATGTTTGCTTGCTTGATGGTTTGAGCTAGAACTCCTAGATCTACGCCTTGCATATTAGTGATAAAAAGCTGAAACAATTTGGCTAGTATGTGTAGCCCAAAGGCTGGGGTTTTTTAGAGGGCAGTTTTTACCTACCTAAAGGCTTGTTCCTGATCATTTTCCAAGCAAGTGGGTCCTTATCAATTCTTTCTTTTACAGTCTGATAAAGGGATTTAACAATTTCACCATACTCCAGCATCCAAAGTCTAATATTTTGTGATCCCCAGGGAGGCCTGAAGTTGCTTTTGGATGGTTGGGTTAGGTATTCTAAGGATGGCCTGTATCTGTTTAGGGGAGAGCTTATGTTCTCCAGGGATGAGTATTATTCCCAGTTATTGGACCTCTTGTCTTACTAGCTGTGCTTTGGCACTGGACATATTGTATCCTGTGTATGTGAAGAAATTTAGTGTCTTGACTAGATGTTGGTTTCCCAACTTTTTTGTGTGACAGCAGATTAACAGGTCATCCACATACTGGATAATGCCCTCCCCTGTTAAGAGTTAGGTTCTACAAATCTGTAGCCACATGATTCTCAAACAAATGGGGACTATCTCTGAAACCTTGTGGAATCACTGTCCAGGTGAACTGTTGACTCCTTCCTTCTTCATTCTGCCCCTCAAATGTAAATAGAAATCTGGAGTATGGGTATAGGGGAAAACAAAAGAAAGTGTCTTTGAGGATTAAGATTTAAAACCACTGATCATCTGGAGCTACTTTTCCTAGAATTATGCATGTGTTGAAGACTATTGGGTGTATAAGGACTACAGCCTCATTTATGATCCACAGGTCCTTGACTATCCTGTATTCCCCATTGATCTTTTTAACAGGTAAGAGGGATGTTACACAGTGAGTTACAGGATATTAATAGTCCATATTTTAGAAATGTTTTAATCAGGAGTCAAAGTCCCTCTGGTCTCCAACTGAAGAGGGTACTGCCTCTTACAAAGATAGCTAGAAGGATTCTTGGACTGAATTACTATAGGCATTGCTGTTATGGCCTTTCCTGGTATTCCTGAGGCCCAGATCTCTGGATTAATGGGAATGCTTGTGGGCAGTTCATTATTGCTTGTGGTTTCCTTACAGAATAAAATTGTATTTTAAAAAGTGCGTGTTAGCCCTGGAGAAAAGGCTGAGGACCTAGTCTGAATAAAATATCTCTACCCAAAATGATCATAGGACATTCTGGCATTACTAAAAATAAGCAAGAAAAGACAGCTTCTCTCCACAAGCAGCACAGAGGAAGGGGTAAATCTCCAGGTTATGGGCACTCCATTTACCCCCATTACCTAGCAAGATTTGGGGGATAATTGCCCTGGAATAGAAGTAACTACTGAGCATACAGCTCCGATATTCAAAGGAAAACTTATAGTATTACCTGCCATGTCTGAAGCAGCCATTGGCTTCATTCATTCAGTAGCAATGTTTAATCAGGGAGCCGATCAGAGCTCAAGGAACTCAAGGCCATCAGGGGAGGGAATTCTGTCGTGGAGGCCCTTTGGCTCTCAGGACAGTCCCATTGCCAATGATTGAGCTTGTGACAATTGGGGCATGGAGTACTTGGTGGTTTCCATTTGTTCAGGGACTCTTCTTATGTGGTCTGGCTTCCTGCAGAGGTAGCATTTAGGCAAAGGGATCTGCCTGGGTCCTACCATAGGTGGCCATAGATGGCTGATGGGTATGCAGGTCAGCCAGGAGTTTTAGCTATTGCTTTTTCTTTTATCTCTTCCTTTTCCTGAGCCCTTTCCTACTTCTCCTGGTTACAGTTGTAAAAGACCAAGGAAGTTTCTTGAAGGATGCCAGACATAGGAGTGTTGAGGCCTAGTGCTAGTTTTTGGAATTTTCTCTTAATATTGGTAGCTGCCTGAATTAGGAAATGGTCCTTTAAGATCAGTTGTCCTTCTAGTGCGTCTGGGTCTAAGTATATCTTACTAGAACCTCTTGTAGCCTTTCTAGGAAAGTGGTGGTGTTTTCAAGAGTGTCTTAATCTATTTATTATGTTTTACAGGCTTTTTTTCCTGCTAGCTTTTATTTCTTCTAACAGAGAAACATGTGGTTTCTTTCCCATATACCACCTCTGGATATTTTAATCCTAATTGGTGTCAACCTGGGGAAATGCAGTGGATTCCACAGACAAGGTATCAGGGTCAGTCATTTGCAAATTGCTGGGCTGCCTTCATAATAGAGTCATGTTCTCCCTTAGACAGTATTCTCTAATATGACTGAGAGTTCCTTCCAGGTGATGTAGATGTTAAGCCTAGTTTACAGAATCCTTCAGTGTATCTGTCAGGGTCCTTCATAAACTTCCCTAGTTCTGTTTTGATTTGGCACAAGTCCCGTGTAGTGAATGGTATCTTGACTCTAGTGGATCTCCTGGGGTTGCTAATCTCTGGATGGGGTAATAATTTAAGGAGGTGGTGTCTAGAGAATTGTCCTGGGTGTGAGGGAAAGACATAAAGACTACGAGACTTAGATATAATGGAGTAGAAGGGGTAGTGGGGTTTGAAATAAATGCCACCCTTTATTCCTTCCAGGCTTGAGCCCTGGGTAAACCTGACAAGGGGTCTTCAAAACAAACCAGAGAGAGCTGCCTGACTATGGCTGCTATCATCAATGGATCCATTTTACAAGCCTGACAAATGTCTTAGTTGTTTCTTAGGGCCATAAAGTCCTGTACATAGGAAATTTCTGTTCATTTTCCCTGCTGGCAGCAAAACGAATCTAGTTGATGAATGTATTAGTCTATTCTCACACTGCTGATAAAGACATACTTGTGACTTGGTAATTTATAAAGAAAAGAGGTTTAATTGACTCACAGTTCCACGTGGCTGGAGAGACCTCACAAGCATATCATTCTGCCCCTGGCCCCTCCCAAATCTCATATCTTCAAATTTCAAAACCAATCATGCCTTCCCAACAGTCCCCAAAGTCTTACCTCATTTCAACATTAACTCAAAAGTCCACAGTCTAAAGTCTCATCTGAGATGAGACAAGTCCCTTCCACCTATGAGCTTATAAAATAAAAACCAAGTTAGTAACTTCCTAGATAAAATGGGGATACAGATGTTGAGTAAATAGATCCATTCCAAATGGGAGAAATTGGCCAAAATGAAGGCGCTACGAGTCCCATGCAAGTCTGAAATCCAGCATGGCAGTCAAATCTTAAAACTCTGAAATGATCTCCTTTGACTCCATGTTTCACATCTACGTCATGCTGATGCAAGAGGTGGGTTCCCATGGTCTTGGGCAACTCCATCTCTATGGCTTTGCAGGGTATGGCCCCCTCCTGGCTGACTTCATGGGCTGATGTTGAGTGTCTGTGGCTTTTCCAGGTGCATGGTACAAGCTGACAATGAATCTACCATTCTGGGGTCTGGAAGATAGTAGTCCTCCTTTCACAGCTCCACTAGGCAGTTTCCCAGTGGGGACTCTGTGTGGGGGCTCCAACCCCACATTTCCCTTCTGCACTGCCCTAGCAGAGGTTCTCCATGAGGGTCCTTCCCCTGCAGCACACCTCTGCCTTGACATCCAGGCATTTCCATACATCCTCTGAAATCTAAGCGGAAGTTCCTAAACCTCAATTCTTTACTTCTGTGCACCCGCAGGCTCAACCCCGCATGAAAGTTGCCAAGGATTGGAGCTTGAACCCTCTGAAGCTATAGTCTGACCTGTACCTTAGCAATAGCTGAAATGGCTGGGATGCAGGGCACCAAGTTCTGAGGCTGCACACAGTAGGGAGGCCCTGGATCCAGCCCAGGAAACCATCTTTCTTTCCTAGGCATCTGTGCCTGTGATGGGAACAGCTGCCGTGAAAATCTCTGACATGCCCTAGAGATATTTTTCCCACTGTCTTGGAGATTAACATTTGTCTTCCCATTACTTATGCAAATTTCTGTTGCTGGCCTGAATTTCTCCCAAGAAAATTGGCTTTTCTTTTCGACTACATTGTCAGGCTGCAAATTTTTCAGAGTTTTATACTCTCTTCCTCTTGAACACATTGCAGCTTAGAAATTTCTTCCACCAGTGCCCTAAATTATTTATCTCAAGCTCAAAGTTCCACAGATCTCTAGGGCAGTGAAAAAGTGCCTCCAGTCTCTGCATACCAAGAATGATCTTTACTTCAGTTCCCAATATTCTTTATTTCCATCTGAGACCACCTCAGTCTGGATTTTATTGCCTATATCACTATCACGATTTTGGTCAAAGTCTACCACAAGTCTCTAGGACGTTCCAAACTTTATCACATTTTCCTGTCTTCTTCTGAGCCTTCCAAACTGTTCCACCCTCTGCCTGTTACCCAGTTCCAAAGTTGCTTCTACATTTTTGGGTACCTTTATAGTAGTTCCCCATGCCCAGTACCAATGTACCGTATTAGTCTATTCTCGTGCTGCTAATAAAGCCTGGGTAATTTATAAAGAAAAGAGGTTTAATTTACTCACAGTTTCACATTCCTGGAGAGGCCTCACAATCATGGTGGAAGGTGAGTGAGGAACAAAGTCACATCTTAGACGGCGGCAGGCAAGAGAGCTTGTTCAGGGAAACTCAGATCTTGTGAGACTTATTCAGTACAATGAGAAGAGTATGGGGGAAATTGCCCCCATGTTTCAATTATCTCCACCTGGCCTAGCCTTGACATGTGGAGATTATTACAATTCGAGGTGAGATTTAGGTGGGGACACAGCCAAACCATAGCAATGTATGCTTCCATTATATTAAAATGTATGCTTCCATTCTCCAGCTAAGATACCTGGTCCCAGAGCTTGTGTTGAACATAGGCTGTGTTACAAAAAATTATTTGTCTTTTCCTTTTCAGGGTTTAACTTTTACCAGTTCTTGAGGATGCATACCAGGGGAGTGCTTTGTGTTATGGAGATGTAATTACTCCGCTGCAAAAAGAGAACAGAGAATGAATAAAGAAGACATCCCCTGTAGTTTTCTTACTTTTTCCTGCACTTATAGCGGATCTAAGTGAATAGGACCTTCCGTCATTTATCCATTTTTCATGTACTTATGGCAGACTGGAGGGAATAGGACATTTTCTCATGTATTCATTTTTCCTGCATTTATGACAGACCAGAGTGATTAGGGTGCCCCTCGTCTATTTTAGGGGTTCCAGAATGAACCAGTGCTTACCAGGTACCCCTAAGCTTGGTCCCATATTGTTTTATAGTGGTGCAAATACCCATTTGTGAAGAGAGACCAGAGGAAAGAAGGGAATAAGAAGCTGTTCCCCCTTGTTCCCTTAATCCTGAACCTAGGCAAACTGGAGTGATCAGCATACCCTCCATTCAACCAAAGGGTTCTGCAATTAACCAGTGGTTACTGGGAACCCCTGACCCAGGTCCCATCCAATTTCGGGGAGCAGCCTTCATCTGTGTTCTGGTAGTGATCCGCTTTGTACTTATAGCCTGGAATTAGCCTTCATCTCTGTTCTGTGAGTACCTTGGCCTCCAATGCTTGTGGCCTTGGGCCAGTCTATATCCCTGTCTCCATGACCACATAGTGACTCTTGTTTGGAACATTCTAGCCTTAAAATTATTATTGCAAATGTAAAAGAAAGAATTTTCTCTCCTCCCAAAGAGATGCTAACTCAAAAAAAGCAAGTAGTTGGGGTCTTCAAAATGCTGTAGAGTGAGGTCCAATCTACTTCAAAAGACAGAGAAAAACTTGGCCTTGTAGCATAATGGATAAAAAGCATATGGTAAGTCATAAGAAGCTGGCAGAGCTGGGGTTGTGATTGGTGTCTGTACCAGCAATCAGTAAGCTAACATCTGCAGGGAAGCTCATGTCTTTGCTGCTGCACAAATGCAACAAAGGCAATGGGCACATGTATAACAAACTAGGAGTGTGTTTGAGGTAGGGAGAAGGCTCATGGCTTTCAAAGCCAAGGCAGGGAAAAGGCGGACTTGTCCCCATGGTGGATAATCCAGCAGGTGCTCATGGCCATTTCAGAATACACACAGAAAACAAGAGAATAGACAGTGTTCAGTTTTGGTAAAGAGCCAATTTTAGTTGAAGAGGCAGAGGAAACCCCATACATTACATGGTTTTAGGCTTTAGCTCTACCACCCTCATAAGCCCCCTGTCCAGAAGGGCCATTAGTGACTCAGATCTACTCGATGTGGACTCTGAGGTCCTTCCTACCTCTGTGAGATACCCATCACAGTGAGATTAGAGATCAGCTGTGGGGAGCAGAGCCACTGTGGCCAGGAGGAATCATTCTGGCCATCGGTTAATAAGCAGGAGAGTGAAAGGGGAGAAGAATACCATGCATGGAGGTTGAATGCATTCTGCCCATGAAGGTGAAGCATAGTCTCACTATGTTGCCTACACTAGCCATGAACTCCTGGCTTCAAATATTCCATTTACCTTAGCCTCTCATTTAGCTGGAACTAGAGATGCATGCAACCATGCCAGGCTGAATTTTTAATTTTACAAATTGTTCTGCCATCCAGATGTGCCTGCTTTTTATATAAATTGGTATTAGACCCTAAAGACTCCAAATGCTTCATTGGCTCCATTTGTTGATGATCTCCACCCGAGCTCAGTGGTCAAAATATAAAAGAGACTAAACCTAACTAGTTTTATCTCCAAAATATGACTTTCTAACATTCCACTGGTTATTTTGAAAAGATTTCTGAATTTTATCTATGATCACATGTTTGTCTCCTTGTACAAACCTGTGGTAAATTTGTTTAATTTTTTGTCACCTTGGCACGCATTTTTAACCTTCCTCTAATGAATACACCCTAACTCCTTCTTGAAGAAAGCTAAAATTCTCTTTGTGCTTTGAAATGTAAATTTGCTACCCAGTTTTCCCTAAAACTTGGTCACAACTTCAGCCGTGAGACATGGATAAACATTAACTTTTTGCATTTACAAAGGCACAGTTTGAATCCCACTTTCCTTCTAAGCTAGAAAGCTTTACCAGCATTATGGCTAGAATTTTAAAATCAAAGCTTTGCAGCCTTTATTTGTATTTGTCTATACATGTGTACATGTCTATGTTTATATATCTTCTATATTGTGTCAAATTCACTTATACATAAATGAATACTTATAAATGAATTAAATAAGCCCAAACGCTTTTCAAGTTTGTGTGACTTTAGTAATCTTTGCTAAATAAAGCTCATTTAAAAATTGTTGGTAAAATAAAATTAGAATATCTTTAGAACTATCAGGATTACATATAATTCAGACATTTTTGCCAGGGTCCATTTATTTGAAAAGATTATACTGTCTCCAGTAGATGTTTTAAAGTCATAAAAGTGTTACTTTCATGATATTTTTGATACTCGCTATATTTATCTTTAAGTTTAACTCTTAGGTTTTAAGAGATATGTGGCCATGGTGTGGCTTAGGTAGAGCCAAACCCAGTATGTCTTTCCCGGTCCAGCTGTGTCTCCTGGCCATGCTGGGAGTGGTAGGATGCTTAAAACATTGTCTTCAGACTGCTTTCTTTTTTCTTGGGTTCTGCATCTGTTAAATAACAAAGAAAAATTCTTACTTTTTAGTATTTTTCTTTTTCACAAAAAATAAGGGTTAATAAAGTTAACACTGTAATTAATATATTTGTAACTAATATAATTAGTCATTATATTAGTTATAATTATTTGTAGTTAAAATATTTGTTAACATTGTAAGTAATATAATTAAAGTAATGGATATGTAGCAGGACAAGCCTCAGACACAAGGTTAAAGAAGGACGGGGCTTTATTTGGCCAGGAGCATCAGCAGACTCGTGTCTCCAGAACTGAGCTCCCTGACGAAGGAGTTCCCGGCCCTTTTAAGGGCTTACACCTCTAAGGGGTCCACGTGAAAAGGTCATGATAGATTGAGCAAGTATGGGGTACGTGACTAGGTGGGGATGGTGAGCAAGGCAAGTATTTCTCCATACCATTGTCTGTGATCTATAGATAGCACAAGACATTAGAGTAGGTATCAATCTTTAACCTACAGGCCTGGCCAGTAGAGCTGATCAGTCTGTTATTTTTCATTCTTTACTTCCTCCTTTTCTTTGGAGACAGGGGACAGTAGGCAAAATGGCTTCTCTCTGCATTCCCCCCTTTGAGAACCTCACTCACTAGAGGGAGTTCTCATTCTCATCCTCACTATCTAGATCTTCCTGTGAGACAGATCAACAGTGATTCATTTAATATACTTGTGCTGAGGTTTTTTGATGAACTAAGGTGGTAATGATAGCTTAATAGTGTAAATGACATAACTACCTGCTCATTGATCAGGTAATTGTAGGCTCTGAGTCGTCCAGTCTTGATGAGATTCTGGATGGGCCTAAGCAGTCTGTAATTCAGAAAGTTTACTGAAGGGATTATTTTTAGTATGGTTTAGACCCCATTAGGTGACTGTCCCTGTTGTGCTGTTATACAGCTTCTGTCCTAGACAATTGAGCCTTCCTACAGGGATGGTGAAGTCTTTTCCTTCTCTAGCTATGCAGTATTGTCCAATTATCGAGGTTTTCAAGACCCAGAAGTTGCTAGTTTGGGCCTTCTGGACTGGAATTATGTCAGGAACTGGATCAGTAGGCACCAATTCTCAGGTTTCCCAAGCCCATTGGTCTCCCACAGTGGTTCCCCTAAATACATAACAGGAAGTAACATTGAGGGAACGAGCTACATTTTCTGCTAACTGGAGAAACAAGTTCTTTGTCTTTTTTTGTGGAAGTTCTGGTGCTGGCAGATTCAGCTCATCATAAAAGGTCTGAAACACTGGTTTGGGAGAGTGCCTGTGGACCTCTCCTTGGACTAAAGTACTTACTTGGGGATCCAGTCCAGTTTCATTGACTCATAAAGTTACATACTCTCCTGTTTTCCAGTGGGGATCAAGGGGATTGGTAATTAGTAGTTCTAATGGGTTACAGTGACCACTCGTGCAGGAGGTTACTCTTTCCTTTTTGAAGGTGGACAGGGTCCTTTTCATCTTTTTATCCAAGTGGCCTAAATGACACAAGACCAGTAACTACATTCATCACTACATAGTCCTAATTCATGACAAACATACTTATTTTCTACTATATAGCCCCTTTCCCAATCTAGAGAGCCACATCTTATTCTATTTCCATATGGGTCACTGTTGATTGCTGCACAGGCATCAAATTTTAAGATAATTTGTTTGGGGACTCCTTTTTCTTCTCTTCTAGTTATTACTTTACTCATATTGGCTTTTCCCCTGCTGCCCTTCTGTCCTCAATCTTATTTCAAAAACAGTAGTCATAGGGGGCTCAGATGGGTTATAGTACACATCAGGTTGGTCATTTCCTGGGCTACATACCTTGTATGGAGTAGGGTTATACAAAAAAGTTCCTTTTAGAGTCCTGGTATACTCATAATAAGTATAAAATAATAGGACTGCAGTAACCTTTTGTCCTAACTCAGTGACTTGATGTATACACTGGAAATAGTCCTCAGTTTGAGGAAGGTCAGTTGAAGTCTTTACTGTACAAGTCCAAAATTTAAGGAAAATGAGTCTCATGATGAGTTTCCTCATGCTTTGGCCATGTGTGGACCAGTCAGCTTCTGGGTGTGACTGGAGCAGGGCTTGTCATCTTCTTCAGAGTCACTTTACAGGGTTTGTCTGGGCTTGGTCTCACTTCCCAGGTCTCAGGTGCTGCAGGTTTTATGCAGCTATGGTGGATCCAGGCTGGGATTCCCTCTACCTTTATGGCTGTGGGAGTGGTCAAGACAAAAGTGTGGGGTCCTTTCCATCATGACTGCAAGGGGACTACATTCCAATCCTTGATACACACCCAATCACCTGGGGAGAAAAGGTAAGCTGATGGGGCATGTCTCATTTACCCAGGCTGAAATTGTTTGTGTAATTTTCCCTAAAGCCTATAGCTGTCACTGTAACTCAATTTCACCTAGCTCTCAAGGAGTGCCTGGGAGTTCCCATAGTATGGGAGGGGGCCTATGATATAATATTTCATAAGGGGAATATCCTGTTCTTTTAGAAGGGGTCCATGTATTCTTAAACAATACCATAGTGAGAGCTTGTACCCACTTTAATCCTGTTTCTTGACACACTTTCTCGAAACTATTTTTGATAGTCTGATTTATCTGCTCCACTTTTCTGGAAGTTTGTGGTTGGTAGGTAGTATATCGTTTCCATGTGATCCCCAATACCTTTGCTGTCTTCTGTACCAAGTCAGCCACAAATGCCGGCCCATTGTCTGAGCTGATTCTTAAGGGCAGTCCAAACCTAACCTAGGGATGAGATCTCAGAGAAGCACATGGGTTACTTCATGAACTTTCTCGGTCCATGTTGGATGTACACACTAGAGTATGTACACACTGCAACTAGCAAATAATTGTTACCTCCAAATTTGGGCATCTCGGTGAAGTCTACTTGGAAAACTTCAAAGGGGGCTGCTCTATAAGCTTGTGTGTGGGGCGGGACGGTTGGACCCTGCCTAGCATTGTGCTGTTGGCAGGTGACACACTGCTGTGCCACTGTTTTGGCAAGGGCTGACAGATGCGAGATGTAGAAGTGCCGGCCTAACAATTTTTCAACTGGCTCTTGGCCTAGGTGGGTGGTCTCATGCACAGCCAGTATGACTGTGGCTCCTAGCAGTTGTGGCACAGCTATTCTTCTGTCAGATAACTGGATCCATCCCTCTTCTATCACCTGCCCTCTCTCTGCCTGGAGAAAGTCTTTCTCTTCTTTAGAATAAGTAGGTAAAAGGTCAGGTGCCTGAGGGAGCAGAGGGGCTGTGACTGATGCCCGGTAGGAGGTGGATGCTGCTTTTTGAGCCTCTGAGTCAGCTCTGGAGTTCCCCAAGGCAATCGAGGTGGAAGCTCTCTGATGTCCTTTGCAGTGCATGACTACCACCTTTTGGGGCTTCCACACTGCCTCTAATAATTGCAGGATATGTTGCTGATACTTTATGTGTTTTCCCCCAGAGTTCAACATGCCTTTTACCTTGTACCTTGCACTTGGAGAGTTAAAAAGGCATACCGAGAGTCAGTATAAATGTTTAGTCTTACCTTCACTTAGCTCTAAGGCCTAAATTAAAGCAATGAGTTCGGCCTTCTGGGCTGAAGTGCCCTGAGGCAATGATTTGGCTTCGATGATAGCGTCCAGGGTTACCACTGCGTATCCCGCACACCTCTCTCCTTCTGAGTTGACGAACCTGCTCCCATCCACAAAGAGCTCCCAGTCTGCTGATGTCCAAGGATGGTCTTGGAGGTCAGACCTGCTAGAATAAACTGAGTCCAACACCTTTACATAGTTATGTCCAAATGGGCTCTCTGATACCAGGAGCAAGGTGGCGTGGTTCAGGGTGGTGCAAACTTCAATGATTATGTGGGGATTCTCATAGAGCAAGCTTTGGTATCTAGTTAGTCTAGCATTTGTTAGTCAATTGTGTCCTTTGGTATTAATTAAGGTCACCACAGCATGGGGGGGCCTTTATGTTTAGGTTTTGCCCAAGAGTTAGATTATCTGCCTCTTGTGCTAGCAGGGTAGTTGCTGCCAAGTCTCTTAAGCACGGGGGTCAACCTTAGAAACTTCATCTAGCTGTTTGGAGAGGTAAGCTACCGGTCTTGCCCAGGGCCCCACCATCTGGGTTAAAACTCCAACTGCTATTTTTTTCTCCTTCTGACACATACAGTGTGAAAGGTTTTGTTGGGTCAGGTAGACCCAGGTCTGTGGCTGACATGAGTTTCTCTTTTAACTCATGAAATGCTCATTGCTTTTGGGACTCCCATTCAAAAAGTTCCTTGTCTCCCCCTTTGTGACTCCACACAGGGGCTTAGTCAATGCTGCAAAGTTTGGGATCTACAACCTGCAGAACCCTAAAGCTTCCAAGAATTCTCTCATCTGCCTTCTGGTCTTAGGTTCTGGCAGGTTGCAGATGACTTGCTTACTTTTTGATCCGAGGCTGCACTGCCCCTGTTGGATAGTAAATCCCAGGTAACGTACCTGCTGTCTGCAGATCTGGGCTTTCTTCTTGGACACTTTATACCTACAGTCCTCCAGGTGCTGGAGCAGGGTATCCATTCACTTGGTGTACCTGACTGCTGTAAGGTTTCCCAGCAGGAGGTCATCGACGTAATGGAGCAGCATGCAGCCTAGGTCTCTGGCGGGAAACTTCTGGAGGTCTTGAGCCAACGCCTCCCCAAAGATGTTTGGGGAGTTCTTGAACCCTTGGGGAAGCTGGGTCCAAGTGTACTGAGTGGTGACAACTGACCCCGGATCTTCCTACTGAAAGACAAAGAGTTTCTGGCTCTCAGGGGCGAGTCTGATGCTAAGAAAGCATCTTTCAGGTCCAGGCGGTGAATCAGCGGTCCTTGGCTGGCAGCAACCCTAACAACATGTACAGGTTAGGTACTGTTGGGTGCAAAGTCCCTGTAGCTTGGTTGCTCAAGCACAAGTCCTGTACTGGCCTGTAATCCTTGGTCTCTGGCTTGGGAACAGTCAGGAGGGGAGTGTTCCATGGAGACTAACAAGGGACTATAATTCCAAAGACCCTCAGGCTCTTGAGATGGACTTGGATAACTTCGAGAGCTTCTCTGGGGACTGGGTACTGTTTTTGTCTGACCAGCTGGGTCCCAGGCTTAACTTCTGAGTAGAAGGGCCTGGTTGATTGCCAACCCTGGAGGGTTGTCTTCCACCCACACCCTTGGCCACCACTTAGCCAGAGCTGGTCCTATCTCTTGGCCTGGCTCAGTTAAGAAGAGTCTCCATTCTTCCTCCCAAGGAACCATAAGGGCAATGATGGCTCCTGTTCCAAGTAATTTTAGCTGTAAAGAGCCATGCTTTGTAAAAGAGACAGTGGCTCTCAGCTTGTTAAATAGGTACCTTCCTAGTAAAGGCAAGGAGTAGTCAGGCATGTACAAGAACTAGTGAATTACCTCATTCCCCCCAACAGTGCAGGTCTGGGGCAAACAGAAAGCTTGCTTTGCCAAAACCCCTGTGGTTCCGATTATATCAATAGTCTTTATGGATAAGGGGGTGACCGGGGTGGTTACTACTGAATGTTCAGCACCAGTATCAACAAGAAACTCAATGTCCTTGCCCCCAATTGTCATCCTGACCATGGACTTTTGGGTGCACATGAGTCTGGTCTCCCTCAGTCCAGTAACCCTTATACCAGGGCCCCTTCATCCTTGTCTGAGGCCTCCTTCTCAGAGTCACCCTTTTTCCCTTTCAACTGGGGCAGTTGTCCTTCCAATGTCCTAGTTCCTTACAGTAAGCACACTGGTTATGCTGCATTGATGGGCATTTGGGTTGGTTCCAAGTCTTTGCTATTGTGAAAAGTGCCGCAGTAAACATATGTGTGCATGTGTCTTTATAGTAGAATGATTTATAATACTTTGGGTATATACCCAGTAACGGGATTGCTGGGTCAAATGGTATTTCTGGTTCTAGATATTTGAGGAATCACCACACTGTCTTCTACAATGGTTGAACTAATTTACACTCCCACCAACAGTGTAAAAGCATTCCTATTTCTCCACATCCTCTGCAGCACCTGTTGTTT
>NW_012101491.1:17755-20888 GCF_000951045.1 Mandrillus leucophaeus | reverse complement strand
ATGATATTGGCTGTGGGTTTGTCATAAATAGCTCTTATTATTTTGAGATATATTCCTTCAACACCTAGCTTATTGGGAATTTTTAGCATGAAGGGCTGTTGAATTTTTTGAAGAGCATTTATGCATCTACTGAGATAATCATATGATTTTTGTCATTGGTTCTGTTTATGTGATGTATTATGCTTATTGATTTGCGTGTGTTGAACCAGGCTTACATCCCAGAGATTAGGCCGACTTGATTGTGGCGGATAAGCTTTTTGATGTGCTGCTGGATCCGGTTTGCCAGTATTTTATTGAGGATTTTTGCATCAATGTTCATCAGGGATATTGGCCTGAAATTTTATTTTATTTATTTTTTGTTGTGTCTCTGCCAGGTTTTGCTATCAGGATGATGCTGGCCTCATAAAATGGATTAGGGAGAAGTTCTTCTTTTTCTATTGTTTGGAATAGTTTCTGCAGGAATGGTACCAACTCCTCTTTGTACCTCTTGTAGAATTCAGCTGTGAATCCATCAGGTTCTGGACTTTTTTTGGTTGATAAGCTATTAGTTATTGCCTCAATTTCAGAAAATGTTATTGGTCTATTCAGAGATTCAACTTCTTCCTAGTTTAGTCTTGGAATGGTGTATGTGTCCAGGAATTTATCCATTTCTTCTAGGTTTTCTAGTTTATTTGTGTAGAGGTGTTTATAGTATTCTCTGATGGTAGTTTGTATTTCTGTGGGATAAGTGGTGATATCCCCTTTATCATTTTTTATTGTGTCTATCTGGTTCTTCTATATTTTCTTCCTTATTAGTCTTGCTAGTGGTCTATCAATTTTGTTGACCTTTTCAAAAAACCAGCTTCTGGATTCATCGATTTTTTTTGTAGGGTTTTTGTGTCTCTATCTCCTTCAGTTCTGCTCTGATCTTAGTTATTTTATTGCCTTCTGCTAGCTTTTGAATTTGTTTACTCTTTCTTCTCTAGGTTTTTTAATTGCGATGTTATGGTGTCGATTTTAGATCTTTCCTGCTTTCTCTTGTGGGTATTTAGTGTTATAAATTTCCCTCTTGTGTCTTGGGGTTGCGCTTTTTGAAGAGTATCTTTGTGGTGTTCTCTGTATTTCCCTGAATTTGAATATTGGCCTGCCTTGGTAGGTTGGGGAAGTTCTCCTGGATATATCCTGAAGAGTGTTTTCCAACTTGCTTTCATTCTCCCATCACTTTCAGGTACACCAATTAAAAGTAGGTTTGGTCTTTTCCCATAGTCCCATATTTCTTGGAGGCTTTGTTCATTTCTTTTCACTCTTTTCTCCAATCTTGTCTTCTTGGTTTGTTTTATTGAATTGATCTTCAATCTCTGATATTCTATCTTCTGCTCAATCGATTTGGCTACTGATACTTGTGTATGCTTCACGAAGTTCTTGTGCTGTGTTTTTCAGATCCATCAGGTCATTTATGTTCTTCTTTAAACTGAGTTATTCTTTAAACTGGTTATTCTACTTAACAATTCATCTAACCTTTTTTCAAGGTTCTCAGTTTCCTTGCGTTGGGTTAGAACATGCTCCTTTAGCTCAGAGGAGTTTGTAATTATCCACCTTCTTAAGCTTACTTCTGCCAATTCTTCAAACTCATTGTCCATCTAGTTTTGTTCCCTTGCTGGCGAGGAGCTGTGATTCTTTGGAGGAAAACAGGCGTTCTGGTTTTTGGAATTTTCAGCCTCTTTGCACTGGTTTCTCCCCATCTTCGTGGATTTATCTACCGTTGGTCTTTGACGTTAGTGATCTTCAGATGGGGTCTCAGTGCACATCCTTTTTGTTGATGTTGATACTATTCCTTTCTGTCTGTTTGTTTTCCTACTAACAGTTAGGCCCCTCTGCTGCAGGTTTGCTGGAGTTTGCTGGTCCAATCCAGACCCTGTTTGCCAGGGTGTCACCAGCAGAGGCTGCAGAACAGCAATGATTGCTGCCTGTTCCTTCCTCTGGAAGCTTCTTCCCAGAGGGGCACCTGCCAGATGCCAGCCAGAGCTCTCCTGTATGAGGTGTCTGTCGACCCCTACTGGGAGCTTTGTCCCAGTCAGGATACACAGAGTTCACGGACCCACTTGAGAAGGCAGTTTGTCCCTTATCAGAACTGGAACGCTGTGCTGAGAGATCTGCTGCTCTCTTCAGAGCTTTCAGGCAGGGAAGTTTAAGTCTGCTGAAGCTGCACCCACAGCCACCCCTTCCCCCAGGTGCTCTGTCCCACGGAGATGGGTGTTTTATCTGTAAGTCCCTGACTGGGGCTGCTGCCTTTTTTTCAGAGATGCCCTGCCCAGAGGGGAGGAATCTAGAGAGACAGTCTGGCCACAGTGGTCTTGCTGAGCTGCGGTGGCCTCTACCCAGTTTGAACTTCCCGGTGGCTTTGTTAACACTGTGAGGGTAAAACCGCCTACTTGAGCCTCAGCAATGGTGGACATCCCTCCCCCACCAATCTCCAAGGTCTCAGGTCAACCTCAGACTGCTGTGCTAGCAGCGAGAATTTCAAGCAGGTGGATCTTAGCTTGCTGGACTCCAAGTGGGTGGGACCCACCAAACCAGACAACTTGGCTCCCTGGCTTCAGCTCCCTTTCCAGGGGAGTGAACAATCCTGTCTTGTTAGTGTTACAGGTGCCAATGGGGTATGAAAACAAAACAAAACAACACAAATAAAACTCCTTTAACTAACTTGGTGTCTGCCCAAACAGCCACCCAGTTTTGTGCTTGAAACCCAGGGCCCTGGTTGTGTAGGCACCAGAGGGAATCTCCTGGACTGCCAGTTGTGAAGACCTTGGGAAAAGCGCAGTTATCTGGGCCAGAGTGCACCATTCCTCCTCGTACAGTCTCTCATGGTTTCCCTTGGCTGGGGGAGGGAGATCCCTCAACCCCTTGCACTTCCCCAGTAGGGCGACACACCACCCTGCTTCTGCTTCCCCTCTGTGGGCTACACCGACTGTCCAACCAGTCCCAGTGAGATGAACCGGGCACCTCAGTTGTAAATGCAGAAATCACCTGACTTCTGCGTCAATCTTGCTGCGAGTTGGAGATTGGAGCTGTTCCTATTCAGCCATCTTGAATAGCTGTTCCTATTCGGCCATCTTGAAAATGGACTAACACACATGAAATTCCTACAATTTTT
>NW_012101491.1:14628-16373 GCF_000951045.1 Mandrillus leucophaeus | reverse complement strand
CTTTGGGTATATACCCAGTAACGGGATTGCTGGGTCAAATGGTATTTCTGGTTCTAGATATTTGAGGAATCACCACACTGTCTTCTACAATGGTTGAACTAATTTACACTCCCACCAACAGTGTAAAAGCATTCCTATTTCTCCACATCCTCTGCAGCACCTGTTGTTTACTGACTTTTCAGTGATCACGATTCTAACTGGCATGAGATGGTATCTCATTGTGGTTTTGATTTGCATTTCCCTAATGACCAGTGATGATGAGCTTTTTTTTTTTTCCCATATGTATCTTGGCTGCATAAATGTCTTCTTTTGAGAAGTGTCTGTTCATATCTTTCATCCACTTTCTGATGGGGTTGTTTGTTTTTTTTTCTTGTAAATTTGTTTAGCTTTTTATGGATTCTGGATATTAGCCATTTGTCTGATGGATAGACTGCAAAAATTTTCTTCCATTCTGTAGGTTGCATCTTCACTCTGATGATAGTTTCTTTTGCTCTGCAGAAGCCTTTTAGTTTAATTAGATCCCCCCCCCCATTTGTCAATTTTGGCTTTTGTTGCCATTGCTTTTGGTGTTTTTGTCATGAAGTCCTTGGTCATTCTTATGCCCTGAATGGTATTGCTGAGGTTTTCTTCTAGGGTTTTTATGGTTTTAGGTCTTATGTTTAAGTCTTTAATCCATCTTGAGTTAATTTTTGTATAAGGTGTAAGGAAGGGATCCACTTTCAGTTTTCTGCATATGGCTAGCCAGTTTTCCCAACACCGTTTATTAAATAGGGAATCCATTCCCCATTGCTTATTTTTGTCAGATTTGCCAAATATCAGATGGTTGTAGATATGTGGCATTATTTCTGAGGCCTCTGCTCTGTTCCATGGGTCTATATATCTGTTTTGGTACCAGTACCATGCTGTTCTGGTTACTGTAGCCTTGTAGTATAGTATGAAGTCAGGTAGCATGATGCCTCCAGCGTTGTTCTTTTTGCTTAAGATTATCTTGGGTATGCGGGGTCTTTTGTGGTTCCATATGAAATTTAAAGTAGTTTTTTCTAATCCTGTGAAGAAAGTCAATTGTAGCTTGATGGGGATAGCATTAAATGTATGAATTACTTTGGGCAGTATGACCATTTTCACAACATTGATTCTTTCTATCCACGAGCATGGAATGTTTTTCCATCTGTTTGTGCCCTCTCTTATTTCCTTGAGCAATGGTTTGTAGTTCTCCTTGAAGAGGTATTTTATTCTTTGTAGCCATTGTGATTGGGAGTTCACTCTTGATTTGGCTCTTTTTTCTGTTATTGGTGTATAGGAATGCTTGTGAGTTTTGCACATTTATTTTGTATCTTGAGACTTTGCTAAAGTTGCTTATCAGCTTAAGGAAATTTTGGGCTGAGACCACTGTGTTTTCTAAATATACAATCATGTTATCTGCAAACAGAGACAATTTGACTTCCCTTTTCCTAATTTAATATACTTTTTTTTTCTCTTTCGTGATTGCCCTGGCCAGAACTTCCAATACTATGTTGAATAGGAGTGGTGAGAGAGGGCATCTTTGTTTTGTGCCAGTTTTCAAAAGGAATGCTTCCAGTTTTTGCCCATTCAGTATGATATTGGCTGTGGGTTTGTCATAAATAGCTCTTATTATTTTGAGATATATTCCTTCAACACCTAGCTTATTGGGAATTTTTAGCATGAAGGGCTGTTGAATTTTTTGAAGAGCATTTATGCATCTACTGAGATAATCATATGATTTT
>NW_012101491.1:5352-11563 GCF_000951045.1 Mandrillus leucophaeus | reverse complement strand
TGTGAAGACCTTGGGAAAAGCGCAGTTATCTGGGCCAGAGTGCACCATTCCTCCTCGTACAGTCTCTCATGGTTTCCCTTGGCTGGGGGAGGGAGATCCCTCAACCCCTTGCACTTCCCCAGTAGGGCGACACACCACCCTGCTTCTGCTTCCCCTCTGTGGGCTACACCGACTGTCCAACCAGTCCCAGTGAGATGAACCGGGCACCTCAGTTGTAAATGCAGAAATCACCTGACTTCTGCGTCGATCTTGCTGCGAGTTGGAGATTGGAGCTGTTCCTATTCAGCCATCTTGAATAGCTGTTCCTATTCGGCCATCTTGAAAATGGACTAACACACATGAAATTCCTACAATTTTTTTTATGTCTTGGTATATCTTTTCAGTCATAAATATAATACTAGATTGTTACATGCTACAAATATAACCGAAATTTTGGTCAATTGCATCTTTTATTATCATTATTCTAAGTCTTTTGTCATACACAATTTTTAAAAATTCTTTTCAAAAAGTAGTTTATAATCACCTACAGTCCAAAATTTGCTTCTTCTTAAGAAAATTTATAGGAAAGACTCTGAAATTACTCCTGAGTACTGGTTTTGAATACTTTTGGTGACTATGCCATTAGATTGGTTAAAAACTTTAAGTGTTCTAATAAAACTGATGATAGGTTTATGAAGATTGCTAGTCCAACATCAAGCAGAACAAGAATTAATTACATAGGACTGAATTGGTATGAAACTAAAACAATTTTTATGACTTTTAATTTAAAATATTGCTGATTCTTTTTATGTTTTATCTTCCAGAGTCAACAATTTTTTAAAATTTGAGCTATATATAACTTCCAGGAATTGAGGGTGGACGGTGGAAGGAGGGTGAGGATCAAAAACCTACTAATTGGGTACTGTGCTTATTATCTGGGAGATAAAATAATCTGTACACCAAACTTACATGACATGTAATTTACCTATGTAACGAACTGCACATGTACTCCGAGCCTAACTTTTTAAATGTATACTTTAGTGAGAAAAACTGAAACATGTACAACTTCCTCTACCTGGTTTATCCAGAATTTGAAAACTAATTATGATTATTTTTATTTTACAGCAACATGGTTATTTACATAAGTTCAATATGAATCTGGTTTTTTTTTTTTTCTGTAAAAAGATACAATTAAAGAAATTTGTTATTTTAATGAAAGTTTTACAGGAATGTGATATTTTCGGATATGACAAGACTGCTTTGAGGAGGTGAGGTTGACTTTACAGAGCTGATAATGTGCCCCTTACAAAGTCTGGCTCAATACCTTGTCTACAGTGTTCCACCACAAGGTTCCTAATATTGTTGTAAAATTTAACTTTCTGACAGGCCCAGGAACCTCAAGATATTTCGAGAACTTGACAGAAGAAGAATTCACCCAATTCATAGCGATATTAAAAGCCCAGTCTTATGATGAATCCTTGAGTTGGCTTCCTAGCCTTGAGAGGTTTTAAAAGTCTAATCTGAGATTCCTTATTAAAAAGCTTCAGCAAAGCCAACTTTGAAACAGCCTATGTAGCTAACCACTATTCTTGCTGAACTTTGTACAAATAATGAGGTAAATTACAATATTAAACCATATTTTGCAAATAAATTGGTTTGAATGTAATTTGTCTTTGGTAGAAAGGAAAACTGAGAAAGAAAAATTATGTTTCAGAAAAAAAATTACAGTATACTTTTTATTAAATGCTAGCCCTGACATTGTTTTTGAGTTTTTATCATTTGTCTATAATTTTGAATAGATTTTGAATTATTTCCTAGCTAAAACCTCCAAACTAAAAATTTTGAATTTTTCTTTCATTTTTTCTCACTCAGAATTACCAGAAATTAAAACTGCCTTTCTTCAAGTACTGCACATATAAGTTAGACTACTTGATGTAAACTTTAAGAGAAATCACCATACCAATTTATGTATAAACAGACTTCATGTCGGTTGATGTATGGACTATTCATAAAATTCACTGAGTATATGATTTGAACCATAATCCAGAAAAAGCTGTCGGACCGTCCTTGCAATATGAAGATGCTCTGGAGACTCTAGGAAAACTAGTACATACACTACTCCAGACATTAATCTTAGTTTATCTTCTGTTTCCATTGAAATGCCTCTTATTAAAGATCTATTTGCCTGCATTATATAAAGAGAGTTAGCACATCTGCACTGTCACCTTTTATTATAGGACATATAAATTTAACTGAACTGATCTGTTCTCAAGACTAAAAGATTGATTCAAGAAAACATGGAATGATACATTTCAATGTGTTTCTGCTTGACAGAATTTGTTTTTTCTCTCCTTTGCCTATCTCTTATCAAACAATCTATAACTCAAATCCATCCACAGTCACTGACTTAGCTTTCATTTTTTTATTTTTATTTTTTTAATTTTTTTGAGATGGAGTCTTGCTCTGTCACCCAGGCTGGAGTGCAGTGGTAAGATCTCAGTTCATTGCAACTTCTGTCTCCTGGGTTCAAGCGATTATCCTGCCTCAGCCTCCTGAGTAGCTGGGATTACAGGTGTGTGCAGCCATTCCCAGCTAATTTTTATATTTTTAGTAGAGACGGGGTTTCACCATTTTAGCCAGGCTGGTCTGGAACACCTGACCTCTTGTGATCCACCCACCTCAGCCTCCCAAAGTGTTGGGATTACGGGCGTGAGCCACCACGCTTGGACTTAGCTTTTAACGTATAAAATTTCTTTGGAAGTTATAGACATAGGAAATAAAATAATGCAGAAATCATCATCCCAAAATATGGCTGCCTAGTACAGTGAGTATTTTCAATTAAAGCTCCCTAGAGATCAACAGATGCTGCAGGAGACTTTTCCTTCATCTACATCAACACTGTATGGACTCACAAAAGAGAACAATATTTTTCTTCCCCTCATTGTCTTCACATTATGTATTTCAGAAAGGAAGAAGAAGAATGTAACAACACCTGAACAGACTCTGACAAAACAATGTTTGTCTCTGAGAGTCATTCAGTTTCCAAAAAGAACCATTATCAAGTCAATCTCTGTGTCCCAATCCATTCATTCTTCCTAGTAATCATGTAGTCCCCCCTAACAGAATCACCTATATTTCCCATATCACCCTCCCTTCTTTAAATAAGGCTATTTAGTACTGGATACTCATTGAAACATTGGGTAATCACTCTGATTCTCTCTTGTGCACGCTAATAAATTTCGATGCCATTTTCCCTATCAATCTGCATTTTGTCATTTCATTTTTTCAGGAAACTTCAGAGGGCAAAGGAGAAGCTCTTTCTTGGTCCTTACAATATTTTCAATGAAAATTCAGCACCACATGGATTTTATTGCACACCATCAACCGTAAATCTCTACATTGTCTTTTGTATTCTAAAAAAACAAGTTTTCTACTCTTCTAGATAACAAGAATATAATTTGTTACAACTACACCTGAAGAACCATAGTAACAACATGGTAACTGAAAGTAAACCAGTTTGACATTTTGACTGAAATTCTAAAGGTGAAAGTGTTTCTAGTGACACTTCAATAAATATTACAAAGATCCATCATGATCCTTTGCTTGTGATAGAATAATGCTTGTGATAGAATAATGTCATCTAGAATTGCAATGCAAATGCGATTAAATACGTATGTCACAGATGTCTAATACTAACTCATTGTCAATATTTTTAAATGGTTGAAGGGGCAAGACTTAAGATGGCTGACTAAATGCAGCTGTGGTTCACCTCTTTCATGGAGGGGAACCAAAAGATCAAGTAGATATTCATACTCTGAATAGATCATCTGAGAATATAGTACCACAATTCAACAGAGAGGCAATGGCAAATGCTGAGGATGAAGGGAGAGGAAGTGAGACTGCCTGCTTGGCCAGGGTCACAGGAGAAGTCCCCCAGACCCTGAACCCAAGCAAGGAATAAGTGAGAGCTCCCTCGAGTTCCATATTCTCATGATGGATCTCTATAATCACAGCTATACAGGATCTCCTTGCCCACCACAAGCCTCCATATCACAATAGGAAGCTGCCTATAGTTCATAGAGAGGCATTGCTTTAAGTCACATAATGTTTTACAGGCTTTCAAGACTAGGCAAGTGCAGAACAATCTCACTGTTGGAGCCCATTCCCCAAGACTCTGTGTCCTCTTCTGAGGCTGCTGCTGACACTGATAGCTGCCAGACTGCAGAGGGAGAGGGGAGGCTTTGTGCTCCACACACTTCAAAAGCAGGTTTTACCACCACTGCTGGGGGCTGCTGTGGGAAAGACATAAATTTGGACCATGCACACCATGTCTGTTGACTTCCCTCAAAGCTGCCTCCTTGGGTGTTCCTGCTGAGAGAGGCCAGCCCTTCCTGGTGGTAGGCCCACAGTGTAACCATCATTGCTCTGCATGATTATTACAATCAGTGGCTTGGGACTTTCTGACCCCTAACTACTACATCAAGTGCTTGAATCCACGGGAACTGAGGACAAGTCTGCTGACATAGTTCCATTCTCCCAGGACTCAAGCATGCTATGTAGGGGTATTGGGATGAGGTTTTATAACTGTTCTTGAGTAGGGGAAGAGCCCTCACAGTCATAACTGAGAGGAATATGAGGTAGGTTTATGCCACATCATGAAAGCTAGTCACCCTTTGCTCTATGGGACTGGACCACGTAGGGTATGGCCAAGGAGTCATGGTTTCTGTTCCAAGCCAGGAATCTCACAACCCGGTGTGTCTTCCAATCTGAGCATAGACTTTCCGGGACAAGGCTAGCTGTTTTTGCCTGTCTACAGTGGCCAGATGCCAAAGGGAGACCTGCCAACTCAGGGTCATGTGAGCTAGGTAGATCTCACTACCATCTCCTGGGCTATTAATTTCAGCCTTTCCTTTTCGCTCGATGTGGGCTCTTTAGTGCACTAGAAGTGCCTCTACCCTGCTGGAAAATTTGTCCCAGTAGTCTGTAAATATCCCCCTCCCTCCATTGTGGTCAGCATCTGTGACCACGAATGAGGAACATGGTCATGAACCCAGCTCACCTCAGCTTTGTACCACCCACCTGCTGAAGTGGCAGAACACAGGATAGGGTCTCCTGAGAGTTCCATGTCTCTGCCCATCATATGGGACTTCTAAGTACTTCTGATTAACAAAGGACACACATAAATCCTGCTGCCAACACCACAGTTGTCTGTCTCTTGCAAACACAATCTACTTTTTTGGAGGTCAACCTCCACATTACTTTAAAACATTTGTTGATAAATTGCACAGTTCTTGGCTGGACCATACCCGCCAGTGTAACCTACTTGCCTGAAGTTTGAACTGTACAACCAAATACAATTTATGCTGACAGAAGGGCACAACACTAGAAAACAAGCTTCAAACCTCCACCACCCCATCTCAGCAAGTGGCAGTGAGCCTGCTGACACCCTTAATGCACAGCCTTTACCATGGATGAACAACTAGAATTTGAGAAAACTGCCACACCAAGACTATCTATAAACAAGGAATTTATACAGAGCTTTGGCTCCCTAAAAGCATCAAAGGCAAAGAACCCTACCAAACATACACAACAGTAACACTCTCAAAAAGAGAAAACAAATGCCCTATTAAAATGAAAAGAAATTCAAAAATAAGAAGTGACAGCTGGCCGAATAGGAACAGCTCCAGTCTCCAGCTCCCAGTGTGAGCGACACAGAAGACAGGTGATTTCTGCATTTTCAACTGAGGTACTGGGTTCATCTCACTAGGGAGTGCTGGACAATCGGTGCTGGTCAGCTGCTGCAGCCCGACCAGCAAGAGCTGAAGCAGGGCGAGGCATTGCCTCACCTGGGAAGACCAAGGGGGAAGGAAATCCCTTTTCCTAGCCAGGGGAACTGAGACACACAACACCTGGAAAATCGGGTAACTCCCACCCCAATACTGCGCTTTACCAAGGGTCTTAGCAAATGGGCACACCAGGAGACTATATCCCACTCATGGCCGGGAGAGTCCCACGCCCACGGAGCCTCCCTCATTGCTAGCACAGCAGTCTGCCGTCTAACGGCAAGGCAGCAGTGAGGCTGGGGGAGGGGCACCCACCATTGCTGAGGCTTAAGTAGGTAAACAAAGCTGCTGGGAAGCTCGAACTGGGTGGAGCTCACAGCAGCTCAAAGAGGCCTGCCTGTCTCTGTAGACTCCACCTCTGGGGACAGGGCACAGCTAAACAACAACAA
>NW_012101491.1:3305-5167 GCF_000951045.1 Mandrillus leucophaeus | reverse complement strand
CCTAACTGGGAGACATACCCCACTAGGTGCAGACTGACACCTCACACCTCACGTGGCTGGGCACACCTCTGAAATGAAATTTCCAGAGCAAGAATCAGACAGCAACACTCGCTGTTCAGCAATATTCTATCTTCTGCAGTCTCCGCTGCTGATACCCAGGAAAACAGGGTCTGGAGTGGACCTCAAGCAAACTCCAGCAGACCTGCAGCTGAGGGTCCTGACTGTTAGAAGGAAAACTAACAAACAGAAAGGACACCTACACCAAAAACCCATCAGTGCATCACCAATATCAAAGACCAAAAGCATATGAAAACCACAAAGATGGGGAAAAAGCAGGGCAGAAAAGCTGGAAATTCAAAAAATAAGAGCACATTTCCCCCTCCAAAGGAATGTAGCTCATCGCCATCAATGGATCAAAGCTGGATGGAGAATGACTTTGACGAGTTGAGAGAAGAAGGCTTCAGTCAATCAAACTTCTCAGAGCTAAAGGAGGAACTACGTACCCAGCGCAAAGAAACTGAAAATCTTGAAAAAAGACTGGAAGAATGGATAACTAGAATAATCAATGCAGAGAAGGCCATAAACGAACTGATAGAGATAAAAACCATGACACAAGAATTACGTGACAAACGCACAAGCTTCAGTAAATGACTCAATCAACTGGAAGAAAGAGTATCAATCATTGAAGATCAAATGAATGAAATGAAGTGAGAAGAGAAGTCTAGGGGAAAAAGAGGAAAAAGAAAAGAACAAAGCCTCCAATAAATATGGGATCATGTGAAAAGACCAAATCTACATCTGATTGGGGTGCCTGAAAGTGAGGGGGAAAATGGAACCAAGTTGGAAAACACTCTGCAGGATATCAACCAGGATAATTTCTCCAACCTAGTAAGGCAGGCAACATTCAAATTCAGGAAATACAGAGAACGCCACAAAGATACTCCTTGAGAAGAGCAACTCCAAGACACATAATTGTCAGATTCACCAAAGTTGAAATGAAGGAGAAACTGTTAAGGGCAGCCAGAGAGAAAGATCGGGTTACTCACAAAGGGAAGCCCATCAGACTAACAGGAGATCTCTCAGCAGAAACTCTCCAAGCCAGAAGAGAGTGGGGGCAAATATGCAACATTCTTAAAGAAAAGAATTTTCAACCCTGAATTTCATATCCAGCCAAACTAAGTTTCATAAGTGAAGGAGAAATAAAATCCTTTACAGACAAGCAAGTGGTGAAAGATTTTGTCACCACCAGGCCTCCCCTACAAGAGATCCTGAAAGAACCACTAAACATAGAGAGGAACAACTGGTACAAGCCATTGCAAAAACATGTCAAAATGTAAAGACCATCGATGGTAGGAAGAAACTGCATCAACTAACGAGCAAAATAACCAGCTAATATCACAACGAGGGGATCAAGTCACACATAACAATTTTAACCTTAAATGTAAATGGACTAAATGCTCCAATTAAAAGATACAGACTGGCGAATTGAATAAAGAGTCAAGATCCATCAGTTTGCTGTATTCAGGAGACCCATCTCAGATGCAGAGACACACATAGGCTCTAAATAAAGGGATGGAGGAAGATCTACCAAGCAAAAGGAAAACGAAAAAAAGCAAGGATTGCAATCCTAGTCTCTGATAAAACAGACTTTAAACCATCAAGGATCAAAAGAGACAAAGAAGGCCATTACATAATGCTAAAGGGATCAATTCAACAGGAAGAGTTAACTATCCTAAATACACATGCACCAAATACAGGAGCACCCAGATTCACAAAGCAAGTCCTTAGAGACTTACAAAGAGATTTAGACTCCCATACAATAATAATGGGAGACTTTAACACTCCACTGTCAACATTAGACA
>NW_012101491.1:0-1639 GCF_000951045.1 Mandrillus leucophaeus | reverse complement strand
GTGAAAATGGCCATACTGCCCAAGGTAATTTATAGATTCAATGCCATCCCGATCAAGCTACCAATGACTTTCTTCACAGAATTGGTAAAAACTGTTTTAAAGTTCATATGGAACCAAAAAAGAGTCCTCATTGCCAAGACAATCCTAAGCCAAAAGAACAAAGCTGGAGGCATCACGCTACCTGATACCATCTCACACCTGTTAGAATGGCAATCATTAAAAAATCAGGAAACAACAGGTGCTGGAGAGGATGTGGAGAAATAGGAACACTTTTACATTGTTGGTGGGACTGCAAACTAAATCAACCATTGTGGAAAACAATGTGGTGATTCCTCAAGTATCTAGAACTAGAAATACCATTTGACCAAGCCCTCCCATTACTGGATATTTACCCAAGGATTATAAATCATGCTGCTATAAGGACACATGCACATGTGTGTTCATTGTGGCACTATTCACAATAGCAAAGACTTGGAATCAACCCAAATGTCCATCAGTGACAGACTAGATTAAGAAAATGTGGCACACATACACCATGGAATACTATGCAACCATAAAAAAGATGAATTTGTGTTCTTTGTAGGGACATGGATGAAGCTGGTAACCATCATTGTCAGCAAACTATTGCAAGAACAGAAAACCAAATAACACATGTTCTCACTCATAGGTGGGAATTGAACATTGAGATCACTTGGACACGGGAAGGGGAACATCACAGACTTTGGCCTATTGTGGGGAGGTGGGAGCGGGGAGAGATGGCATTGGGAGTTATACCTGATGTAAATGACGAGTTGAAGGGTGCTGATGAGTTGATGGGTGCAACACACCAACATGGCACATGTATACATATGTAACAAACCTGCACGTTGTGCACATGTATCCTAGAACTTAAACTATAATAAAAAAAATTCATTTAGGATAATGACTTCCAATTGCATCCATGTTACTGCAAAGGAAATGATTTTGTTCTTTTTATGGTTGTATAGTATTCCATACTGTATTTTACTGTATTTTCTTTATTCAATTCACCATTGATGGGCACCTAGGTTGATTCCGTGTCTTTTTTTTTTTTTTTCAAACAATAAGCATGGTTTTATTGGTTATTATTACGCATAATGTAGAAAGGTTGTAAACACTGTTCAAAATAATCCGAAATATTTAAAAGGCATGATTTAATAAATCATACATAAGCTCTTGTAAATTCTATTTAGAAAGATCAAAAAATTTTAAGAGTGTCTCGATGCATTGTTTTTTCTTAATTCTAGAAAGGTTTAAAAGTGTGCTCATCAGAAAAAAAAGGCACATCAAAGGATGTGAACATACTTTTAAATAGCTAAACCAAGTTTGTAATGTGACAAGAATTAAAATATGTTTACTAATTTTTAAAATCCAAATCGTAATGGACAATACTCTTAGAAAACTGGCTGGAATACTTTCGAAATGTTCAGAGGTTAGAAAAATATAGTCAAATTTTTAAAAAGTTTAAAAGTGAGTTAAAACAATTCTGTTACATATAAAATAAAAATAAGTTATAAATACAGCAAGGGGCAAATATAAATTTTAAATAAATGTACCATTAACCTAAAAGCAAATTGCCTTTAAGTGAATGAGTTTTAAGCAAAACAGTTTGCTCCTAGTT
>NW_012101490.1:436161-439000 GCF_000951045.1 Mandrillus leucophaeus | reverse complement strand
AGAATGGTATGAACCTGGGAGGTGGAGCTTGTAGTGAGCTGAGATCACGCTGCCGTACTCCAGTCTAGGGGACAGCGTGAGACTCTGTCTCAAAAAAAAAAAAAAAAAGCTAGATTAGGCCAGGTACAGTGGCTCACTCCTGTAATCCCAGCACTTTGGGAGACCAAGGTGGTGGATCACGAGGTCAGGAGTTCAAGACCAGCCTGACAACACGGTGAAACCCTGTCTCTACTACAAATACAAAAATTAGCTGGGCTTGGTGGCGGGTGCCTGTAATCCCAGCTACTCAGGAGGTTGAGGCAGGAGAATCGCTTGAACCCGGGAGGCAGAGGTTACCGTGAGCTGAGATCCTGCCACTGCACTCCAGCCTGGGTGACAGAGCGAGTCTCTGTCTCAAAAAAGAAAAGCCAGATTAACAAGAGAAAAGCAAACAGAAGTTGAGTATGAGCTGGGATCTCTCAGCAATGAGGAACACAAGAGGGGTGGTTAGAACTTGGGCTTATACTGCATCTTGACGAAGAACAATACATTCTTAGAGGTGACAAGATAAAACAAAAGGACTGAGTTCTGGGTGGCAGATTGTGGGAAGGTCAGCTGTGGGGAAACTGATGGAAGATGAAGGCTCATTACTAGAGTTTGTCATGTAGATTCCTCGGGTGCCCTCTGGACTGAAGACTCTCACACCCTACACAGGATCATTTCCATCAAACATGTTCCTGTGTCTCCTCCTTTGAAAAATCCTCCCTTCACTCCAACTTTCCCTCTGGCAACTGCTCCATTTTTCTATTTCCATTCAGAGTCCATTTTCAATAGCTTTTCTAAGCATGATGCTATCTAACCTCACCTCCTGGAGTTGTCGCCAATGATTAACTTCTGTTCTTCCTGGTAGAGGAGTGAGGGGAGCACCTTTACAAATTCATTTCTTGCTCTTTGGCAGAGAGTGGGAGGACAGAAAGCTTTCTTGTACCTGCTTCTTCTCCGTTGCCTTCAGTTCAAAATAATCCTTCGGCCACATTGGCATATGTTGCTACCCCTCAGCCTTTGCTGTGGTCTTGGAACATGTTCATGACATTGCTGAAGGCATCTGGGGCTGAGGAGGAAGAAGCAGCAGAGAGATTGCTGCTCCTTGAAAACAGGAGTCACTTAGGCCTGGGGATTGGAAAGGTGCCTGCAGCAGCTCTGGTCTCTGGTGGCAGTCTGGGTGCTGACCAGCAGCTTCCCAGTCTCCATTAAGGGCCCAGAGCCAGCCTTGGGCTTGAGGTGGAGCCTAGGGCCCCTCCTGAGCAGCAGCTGGGTACAGGAATGAGGGCAGTGATGACTGGATCCCCACACTGATCCCGGTACACATGGAGCAGGCTCACTGATCTGCTGCACAGCCTAGATCGTTGGGGTTGGGCACACACTGGCTTCGCTGTGACTGAGGGAGAGACAGACATCTGGTTGCAGGACATCCGGTAAAGGTTTTCACCTGGCGACCACCTCCTCCTTTACTGACTGAGGGTGGAGGGTGATCCTGAAGGTGGGGCGGGGTGGTGGTGGGGTACATCTTTCCCCAGAGGGCTCACCATCCCTCATCTTCAGGGGTTGTAAGGCCCTGATGGAATTCCCACCGCCTGACTTCTTTGTCAAATCAACTGCATAGGATTGGCATGTGTCCAAGTCCACCTTCCTCCTGGCCACACCATCTCCCTTCTCTCTGAAGTGCCCTGGACCATGCTCCAGTAGCACCAGGCAGCTAGGGGAACCTGGTGGCTCATTAGATGTCAAAGCATGGCCCATCTCCAGCACTTCCTCCTGCAACGCTGCAGAGAGACCTCCCTTCTCATTGCTTCCACAAAGGGTAACCTTTTCTTGCCGATCCCCCTGCTCAGGGGCGTCCACACAGTCCAGCGTCTCACAGGCCTGGGAATGGTGCCGAGATCTACACCTTCTTTTCCCTTAGCCTTGGAAAGCTGAAGAGTGTTGCTTTCAGCAGGGTCGACTGCAGTATCCCTGCACCAGTCATTATTGACAGTTAGGAAAGACCACGAGCAGTGCCGCTCCTCATCCCGCACCTGCAGGAGTGATGAAAGGGAGACTGAGAACGGCTACCATTTGTTGAGAACTTCGTGGTCTTGGGCCATTTAATCTGCACAACACTGTGTGGAAGGTGCTGCTGTTCTTTCCATTTTGCATATGAGAAAACTGAGGTGCAGAGAGGGAGATCTCTTGCCCGAAGGCACACAGCTTGTAAGCAGCAAAGCTAGGCTCTGATCCCAGACAGTTGGGTTACAGTCTTTTCTTTCTCACATTTATTTTTTTCTTTTCTTTCTTTTTTTATTTTTTTTGAGACAGAATCTCACTCTGTTGCCCAGGCTGGAGTGCAGTGGCATGATCTTGGCTCACTGCAAGCTGCATCTCCTGGGTTCAAGTGATTCTCCCACCTCAGTCTCCTGAGTACCTGGGGTTACAGGCACACACCACCACACCTGGCTTACTTTTATATTTTTAGTAGAAACAGGGTTTCACCTGTTTCAGGTTGGCCAGGCTGGTCTTGAACTCCTGACCTCAAGTATTCTGTCTTTCTTGGCCTCCCAAAGTGCTAGGATTACAGGTGTGAGCCACCACACCCAGCCTTTCTTGCTTTTCAATAGCATTTTAAGTGAGGTATCATTCCTGTGAGCAGATGGGGACACTGAGGCCCTAAAAGAATACATTTCTTGTCTGAAATTATGCCACTCGTGAGTGACAGAGCTGGGATCAGACTGACTCACAGCAAAGCCTGAGGGCTTAACTCTGGTCTCGTCTGCCAGACCTTTGCCCATTCATTTTGTTCTTGGCAGGTATTAAATTCCCGTTG
>NW_012101490.1:425418-432896 GCF_000951045.1 Mandrillus leucophaeus | reverse complement strand
GTGTTAGCTGTTCAGTGTTAGCAAGAGGGCTTTGTAGATTTGCATGCCTCTGGATCACTTGGAGGACTCCTTTAACCATAGCTGGCTGGACCTCACCCCAGAGGTTGGCATTTGGTGGGCCTGAGGGAGGGCTGTGGATGGTGCTGGTGCTGGTGTGAGGCCCACACTCTGAGAAGCCCTGCTTTGCATTATTGTGGCTAGGGATCTTTTCTTGTTGGGATTTGTTGGTTTTTGTTTTTTTTTTTTAATGTCATGGGTGACATGAATACGGGGCAACTTCCTCGATGTTTACTGTCATTTCATGATTACTTGTGCAAATATTGTAAACATTTACTTTTTTACAAAAAGCAGTGATGATGGAAATTTCCGAGTTACTTCCTGTGTTCTCTTGCTCTGAGTCAGTGCAACTCTGGCATCTGACCCACATTAGAGACGGTAATTGAGTCAATCACTGGGGACTGTGGGTATCTGTGATCATTAGGGTACTGACTGTCATGCAAGGAATCGGATTTGCCCCAAATGTTCAGCTACCTCATCAGATTTTTCCATAAACTTGATGTTGGTATATAAGAGTGGCAGAAGGAGTTGTGGTTTTGAGCCTGGCCTCTGCCTGGTTCAAATCCCAGGTTTACTACCTAGAGTACAGCCTGGGCAATTACTTGTCCTCGTGTTTCCATTTCCTGATCTGTAGATTGAAGGTAATAGAATGAGGTAGTGTAGGTAAAGGGCCCAGAACTCATAATAAATGCTCCGTCAGCATTGGCTTTGTTGTTCTTGTTTCAGTGCCCCCTGGCGCCTTTTGATGTCAGAGAGGGCCCTAGAAGTCCTCTGTGGTGATGTTTGGGAAGAGAGCTGCCCGAAGCAAATGGTTCTCAAAGGGTAATCCCAGACCACAGCATCAGCAAAACCTGGGAAGGTATGGGAAATGCACATTCTCAGCTTCCTCGGGGTCCTTCTGGGTCAGAATCTCTGAGGTGATGCCAAGCATCTGTGCTTTAGCAAGCCTTCTGGAGATTCTGACACATGCTTAATTTTGAGAACCACTGATCTGAGTCTTGCTGGGCAGCACCTGAGACAGAAGGGCATGGACAACACCAGAGATGGGAGGGCTCAACTCTGCTGGCTGTATGTGTGTGCATGGTGTGGGGTTGTAGGGGAGGTCAGTTTGGGGAGGAACTTTGCATGCTCAGGAAAGCCAGGTGCCCAGCACCTGTGTGAGTAACCAGGGGGCTAGCACTGCACAGGCCCTCACCCGCCACCAGCCCTACTGACTTTCTTCTCAGAACAAGCACAATGCATGGCTTTTCTAGCACATTCAATCCTGGTCACACCACTGCTGATAGAAGCGGCTTTTGATGAAGGCTGTTTCTCCCGTCCAGTTCTCCCCCTGAGCACCTCCTGCATCCTGTCTCATCGTGGGCCCGCATCTGCCTTCTTGTTCTCGAATCGCTGCAGCAGGAGGCATGGCCCAGCATTCTTCCGTCTTCCAGTGGCATTCCGGGGTTTTATTCCGTGAACATAATACCTTGTTTTTTCTTTTTAAGCCAATTCAGCTTATTCATGCTTCTTTCCTCATGTTCCCACTGCCTTTCTCTTGTTTGGTTGCACAATATTCCAGATATTTTCTATTGTCTCCTGTACCCCGTGGTTACAAAATCAAACAGGACAAAACAGCTGTGCATAGGCTGTGGAGGGGGCGCCTTGGGAGAAGCTGGGATGGCCCCTTCCTTTCCACCCTGGCTCAGCTGCTGATTAAATGGAAGATTTCCCGGAGAGGCAGCAGTCAGAGGAGCGATCAGGGAGTCCCTGGGGCTGCCTTACGGGCTGGTTGCAGCGTTTCTCTGCCACAGAGCTGCGAATGCCAAGGTAAACATAAGTTTTGAGATAAAGTGGAAACCCCAGGAGGTTTTCATCCTGGAAGAGGAAGCAATAAGACAGTCAACTGTGTTGGACCAAGGAGTCGTTTTCCCCCAAACCCAGCTTTGCACACCCTGTGTGGGAAAGTCAGAGGGAATTGGAAAAGCAGGGATTATGGATGGGGCCAAAGAGACAGGTCACAGAGTGCAAGAAGGGGCTTGTAGAGGCAGCTGGCTCTGCTCCTTCCCAGTACATGACCGTGGGCCCGTGTCCTTCATCTTTCTTATTGGTGGCATCAGGACTGGACTACCACATGCCAAGCGGTGTCCTGGGGATCAAATGTGGAATGAACATGAAGCATTTGGCACAGCGCCTGTCTGCCTCATGGAAAACGGTGGCTGTGAGTTTTATTAGCTCTCTCTAGTAGTCGACTGGCTGTTGTACTGTCTTTGTTTCTGAAGGTGCCCGATACACACTTCTAATCCATCTGCAATGCCTGCCCACTCTACCTTTAAAATAGAATCTCGATCAGACCTCTTTGAACACACTGGCCATTCCCCCCATGGTCCAGGCCTGTGCTGCCCTCGCCTGCTGGGTGTCCTCCCTGCCACAGAGCTTCCTCTTCAACAGTTTTTTCTTACATGACAGGCAGAGGGTTACTTTTAAACCATAAACCAGATCATGTGGGTTCCCTGCTCAAAATCTTCTAATGGCTTCTGAAGACACTTAAGATAGAATTGACAGACCAGTGGGGCACCCAGGACATGTGGCCCGGGTTTCTCCTCCCCACCTCCCTTCCTAGTGCTCACTCCCCTGCTCATCCCTGGCAGCCACATCTGCCTCAGCCTCCTCCTTCCCTCGCGAAGCTTGCCTCCATCTCCAGCCTGTCACCCATTCTTCCTGGGCCCGGCATGCTCTCCCCCTGACATCTCTATAGCTCACTCTCTTTCCCCCTTTAGGTTTCTGTTCAAGAGCGTCTCCTCAGAGAGACAGAAGCAGCCTCTCCATCTAGTTCTCAGTTATTACTGGACATTGCATATTTCTCTGTCCTTTGCCTGTGTAGTGGGAATACAGACCCAGTATCTTCATGCCCCCACTGTGTTTCCATCGACTGCACATGAGAGATGCAATGAATTTTATTAATACAACTGATTTCATTAGTTAAAACATTTAAACATATTTTTTGAGCTAATAAAACTTGCCCATCTACCGTGTAACGGTGTTTGGAGAGATAAAGGACTCAGGACACACTGCTAGGGAATTTCCAGTTCCATTTATGACTCCAGTTAACCATCTTAAAAAAGGGTGACATATCACTTTCCAGTGAGTTAGTCTTCTGTACCCCTTTTTTTTTTTTTTGAGATGGAGTTTCACTCTTGTTGCCCAGGCTGGAGTGCCGTAGCGCGATCTTGGCTTACTGTAACCTCTGCCTCCCGGGTTCAAGCGATTCTCCTGCCTCAGCCTCCTGAGTACCTGGGATTACAGGCATCCATCCCCACGCCTGGCTAATTTTTTGTCTTTTTAGTAGAGACAGGGTTTCACCATGTTGGCCAGACTAGTCTGGAACTCCTGACCTCAGGTGATCCACCATCCTTTGCCTCCCAAAGTACTAGGATTACAGGTGTGAGCCAGCGCGCCCGGCCTCTTCTGTACCGTTTAACACCCTTTCTCATCTGTGCAGTAGGTAGAGGAACCTCAGATTCAAACCACGTTTATTGAATACCTCAATACTCTCCCTTTAAAAACTGAAATTGGGCAGTGGACCTTGGAGATTCATAGCATTCCTCCTCTGGGGTGGAGTGTGAGATGGCTTCTGCCTGGGAGACCCGCTGCAGTGGAATCGATCTGCGCCGCCTCCAGCTGAGACCTGAAGATGCAAATTCCATGGTGTCGGTGCGAAGAACTGTGAGGAGGCAGTGAGAGGAGGGCCTGGGCAGGCTGTCCTGCATGGGCCAAATGGCCAAGTCACTCCTGCTATTCAGGAAACAGGCTCAGTGGGGTCACATAACTTATCCACTGACACAGAGAGGAAGGCTTCAGTTCTGGTGACTTGGTGTCCTGCACTTCCCAACGGAGCCCTTTGTGGCTGCCCAAGGTGAGACCTTTGTTGCCCTCAAAAGGAGGGGAGGGAATAGCGGATTGGGTGTCCACGTCCCCCAAGTGTGTTTCACGTTAAAAGAAAGTGGATTTACTGGGAGAATGTGTCACCTCTCTGCATGGCTTGATGTTAGTCTGGGAACACCAAGGGTTCATTCCGTGTCTGGCACTATTTTCATCTCGTTCAGGCTTTCAGAGCCCAGGAATGTTGGGTCCATACCCGGGACTTGAACCTCATCTCTGCCTTGAGGGGAAGGAGAGGAGTTGGGAAGGTGCTGGCAGGGGGGAGCCCACCTCCCACCCTGACTCCATGCTGCAGGCAGGTGTCCTGCCCAGGTGGTTTGACTTCTGCTGCTAGCCGGGGTTAGTCTGGCTCTGGTGAGGAAAGTTCTACATTCTGAGGCTTGTAATGAAATCTAAAGCTGCCTCTGGCCAGGTATCCCCAGCCCAACCCGATTTTTCTGCCTATCATATTGTGAGTGTAAATTTCTTTATTACTTCAGCTGAGGGAAAACAGGTCTTGACCCTAAGACAATTCAAGTGGGGGCAAGGTCACCTTGATTCATTTTTATTACTGTATTAAGTTCTAGAGTAAGTATAATTCACAAGTAAAATGAAGGTTCAGGAATTAGATGTGGAGACTCAGAATGATGCCAAGATTTATTCTGTTTGTGCTCAGCCCAAATTGGGCTCAAAAGGAAGAAAAAGGATGAAGAATTACTACACATCATTTTCTTCTCCTGGGGATGACTGTAAGATTACCTAATACAGTCAGGGGTGAATCTGAGGCCAGAAGATACATACCCAAAGCTCAGAAGGAGGCCACAGACCATCGAGACCATTTTGGACAAGACTGAGTGAGTTCAAGAAAAACCGGCCCCTGACCAACCAAGTAGGTGACTCCAGACTCCCTCCTGCCCTAAGAAACCTTGGACACACCAGGAAGTCACACACTGTGTGACATCAGCTTGGGAGAAGGCGTTTTTATCCCAAGTCAGACCAGCTCTGTAACACTTAGAAAAATGATTTGATTACAGGCGGTCAGTGGAGAAGGAAACAGATCACAATCAGTAACTGGTCAGGATTCTTTTCTTCCCCATTCATGGTCCCTGTCAGGCCAGCAAATGAGAGGTGCTGGTTGTTTCTGTAGGAAGGCAATTATCGCCCGTGGAGTTTCAGTGGCTGGTTTATGAGATAAGAAGCTTATGCACACTGGGAATTGTCTTTAATGAAATGAGAATTAGCCAGAGAGTGAGTTGTAGGGGTCATTGCCAAGAGGAATTACACTGAAGCCTCAATTAAAATTTTCACTGGATTATCTGATAAGTAGTTGTGCCTTTGGTATTTTATTGTCTTTGACAAATGGCATGAGTTCAGAATTTGAAGCAGCGTAGGCCATAACATAACACAGTCCTGAAAATAATGAGGCACACCATTGCTAGATACAAAGTACTTAAATTCCCCAATGGAAGTATTTATTTTAAAGACTGCTTTGGATTATCTCCCTCCCAGGATGTACAGGTTCTCTCTCTGTGTTCTGATGGGGTTGCCAACTTCACAATTCCTTTTGGTGCCAACAGAGTTCTCAGCACTGGGTGGAAAGGGTGGCTGCCTTCCAAGACATACCTTGCTTTATTGCTAATCCCTCTGTCTCCTCTCCTGTAGGCTGGTCTTGTCCCCTGGCTGCTGGGAGACAGAGTGATGGCCTCCTAATTGGGTCCCCAGGCATTCCCGACACCTGTGTCAGGAGGTGTTTGATGTCAACAGTGGACTTTGCTTCTCCTGCTAAGATATGTTTCCGTAGCTAGGTGCATGTGTGTTTAAATTCATTTTTATAATTATCTTTCTTCAAAGTATTGTCGTCACCCACTGTATTTGGTGCCTTCATTTAAACAATAAACACTTTCATTCAAAATGCAGTACTTCCTAAGCTTTTGCTGAATGATTGAACCTGAAAAAAAAAAGTTAAATACCAGTCACTCCAATCTCAACCCAGTGGTCAGGACTAAGGTGGCTGTTATGAAGATGCCTCAGGACAATTAGACTTTTCAGGAATTTTTTGGCCATCATGCCACTGCAATTTGCAGACCATCCCCGTCTAACCCCATTTCCTCCACCCCTTGGTCTCCTTGCATCATTGCTGGCCTCAGATCCCTCCCTGCTGTGAGATTTGGTGTGTCTATGGTATGGATGACTTCTCCAACCCTGTACCAGCCAGCATCTGGAGAGAGTTATACACAAGAATCTGTTACTGTCTAGCCTGCCCTCAGCCCTGGACGCTCATCTGATGGGCTCTGTAGAATGTGGAGCTCTCTTTGAGGGTACCACCAAGATAGGTGTCTGCAAGGGGCCTTTGGTGCACCGTGGGTGTCATTCATGATGTGTTTGTGCTCCTCTCCAAGCCCAAACTGTGGAGAAAGTAACAGAGAAAACCACTTACTCTGAGTTGTCATCTCAGTTAATATGCTCCTGGTTACATTTAAGTGCCCAGTGTTGGTTATGCTCATGCAGCTTGGCCAGGAAGCTTCTAGGACTTCAACATGGGCTGGGTAGTTGGTGGTGGGGGCAGAGTGAGTTGGAGCTAGTTGACGTGCTGTGGATGCATCCTCAGCTGTGAGGGAGGCCAATGCAGGCAGGCTTTCCCCGCACTGATCATCTCAGGTGGCGGTGGGGCAATTTCCTGCTGGTCGGGGAAGGTGCTGTGGCCTTTCATCTTGGCTCTGTGTCCACCTGCTTACTGGAGCTCAATACTTCACCATCACAAGAGAGTTGCCCGTGCATTCTCCTGTCTACACTTCAAAGGAAGATGTTTGCATTTAGTCAGGGAGAGGGAACTTTGCAGTTAGTTCTCCTGAGGCTCTGTGGGTGTTTTGTTGTAGGGGAGGGGTGTCGGCATCTTCAATGGATCATGTGACCTTTGAGTGGTTGCCTCTGGTACATCATATGATTCTTTGAGGTCAACAGAGGGTGGATTGTTTGGACTGCAGCCAGGAGACTGGGTCCTGTTTAGCTCAATCCAGAGAGAAGCCTTCCTGAATGTGAAGTGAGCATCCAGGTCAATACGCAGAACCACCGCACATCATAGAACAGAAGCCACTGAAGTAAGAGTGATTGTCCCATGGACCAAGACATCAGCAGAGATTTGTAAGGCAGGAATTTGCAAGGGAAGGCATCAGCAACACTCATGTTTCATGTCAGAGTTGCAGGGCAGGATACAAGATAACAGGCCTGGGAGCTCAGTCGATGGTCACTTCTGTCAGTGTGGGGAGTGGGTGGGGAGAGCTACCTAGGAGGGAGAGTGATTCATAGCCTGAAACCATCTTTGTGTCCTATGTTTAAGCTGTTGGGTTGTGCAGGACTTCAAGCTGCATCGGCTTCTCAGCACCTGCAGTGTGAATGGTGAGCTACTCTGTTGGGGTCTTCATAAGAACCATCTTCCGCTCCCAAGCTTGGAGCCAGTGGTAGTCACAGTGTCTGTGAGCATGACTGCCGAGGAAACTGATTGGATCAATGTGTTATGTAGT
>NW_012101490.1:416055-425368 GCF_000951045.1 Mandrillus leucophaeus | reverse complement strand
AATGTGTTATGTAGTGCTTAATAAAAATAAAATGAAAAAAAAAAAAAAAAAAAAGAAACTGATTGGAGAAGGAGGCCCAAATGTCACTGAATGTTTCACCTAAGAATGATCCAGTTTGCTCCCTGAAATTTAACGGAAGCACTATCCAACTTCTCTTCTGCAACTGTCACAGACAGGGACACAGGGCAACGGCCCCCTCATAGGGGGAGGTGACACTGTGGGTGGTGAGCCCACCACAGGGCCCCATCCTCCCACAGGTAGGCAGGGAGAGCTGGGGTTGGGGGGCTAGTGAGTGGGCCAGCTCCTTCCCCCAGACCAATGGACAAACAAGGCACCTGCCCTTGCCAGGCAGAGCATTGCTGTGGCAGAGCTCACTCCGCATGGAAACACGAGGGGTGGAGAATAAGAGTTCTCCAAGAGCATGCCAAATGTGGCATTTGACATTTCATGCCCTCACCTGCCTGTGTCTGTCCAGCACTCTCATGGTCTCTCACATGTCTACTTGGGTTGGGTCTGTGTCCTCATCCTCCCCTAAATGTACCTGCTCACTCTCACCCTTGAGTTTTCCTTTTTCCCTAGGTCCAGTTCCTCTTTCAATTAGTTCATTAATGCACTAATTGATCAATAATGAATTCAGCAGTGTTCATGAACATCTGTACCTGTCAGGCTTTGAGTATGGTACCAGTGTTATAGTGATGTGCAAAGCAGATGAGATTCCTGCCTTCAGAACACTTACAGTCTAATCAGAGTGACAGGCATAAAATAACTGGTCATGCAAATAGATACAATGGTAAACTGGGCCAGGTTTCTTGAATGCAGAGGTCACGGCACTGGATGGTGTCAAAGTAGACTCTTCTGAGGCCTTTCGGAGATGGTAACATCAAGGGTAGGATCTGAACTGTGAGAAGGAGTCAGCCATGTACAGATTTCAGGAAAGAGCATGTAGGTCAGGAGATGGCCCCTTCTGAAAACCTTGAAGCAAGAAAGAGTTTGGAGCATTTGAGGAACCCGAAGGAGGCCAAGTGGTGAGACATAAGGCAGGGCCGTATCTGCAAGGCCTTGAGGGCTCTGTAAGGAATCGTGGATTTTCTCTGAGTATAGCGGTTCATCATCAAAGTGCTATGGGCAGAATGACGTGGTCATGTTTACTTCAGTGGCAGCAAAGTCAGGAATGAAAGCAGTTGTTCTGAGATAACAGTGGGTATGGAAGGTATTGCTAGTTGTGGACCTAGCAGCCATGTCCCTCTCTTTTTTTTTTTTTTTTTTTTTTTTGAGATGGAGTCTCACTCTGTCGCCCAGGCTGGAGTGCAGTGGCTGGATCTCGGCTCACTGCAAACTCTGCCTCCTGGGTTCACGCCATTCTCCTGCCTCAGCCTCCCGAGTAGCTGGGACTACAGGTGCCCGCCACCTCGTCCGGCTAGTTTTTTGTATTTTTTAGTAAAGACGGGGTTTCACCGGGTTAGCCAGGATGGTCTCGATCTCCCGACCTCGTGATCCGCCCGTCTCGGCCTCCCAAAGTGCTGGGATTACAGGTTTGAGCCACCACGCCCGGCCCATGTCCCTCTCTTTTACGTTGCTGGGCTGTGTGCCCACCCTCAGGTGATGAAGCCAGTCACAACAGTCCATTCTTTTTCCTGGATAATCACTTACCTGGTCTCCCTTACAGCAGTGGCTGTGCAATCCCACTTAGCCCAGGGAAATCTAAGCAAAGGCCTGCTGGCAGCCTCAGAGAAAGATTTTCACCCTGGGAAGCTGCTGTGTGAGGATAGTGCTTAGGGCTTCTGCAGCTGTTTTGGGACCATGAGGGAAAGGCCAGGAGGGCCACAGATCTGCCCATCCAGCCCTATGCCATCACTGGGCTACCTAATCAATCCAGGGTCGCCTGCCTCTCCAGACTTCTGTGTTGAGCAATGGTGTCTCCTCTCTGACTAAACCATTTTTTTCTATTACTTGCAACCAAGTGCACAGTCATTTAGGAGAGATGAAGAAGAGTGGGTGAATCTGAGATCTCCATATTGACATGACTTAGTGATGAATTGGAGGTGGAATGGGGAGGATTGAAGGGGGTAGTGAGGATTTCAGGTGTTTCATGCATGGTGGGTGGTAAAGACAGAGGATCTCAGTTTTGCTCCCAGCGGAATAGACAGTGGTTATTTGGGCTGAAGTGAAACCGCTTTGATTTGGAGCTGGGCCCAAGTCTGAGGTTTGACTTTAGCCTGTGAGAAATCTAGGTGGAAGTGTTAAGGAGATGGTTGAAACACAGATCTGGATTTGAACAGCGAGATCTGACTGAGGGGGCACTTGGGGTTCATCAGTGCTCAGAGGTGGGGCCTGAGGCCGTGAGCAGGGGTTCATCGTGGTGGGAGGGAGGAGAGCCAGGACACGGCCAGGTGGGAACAGCCCCTGCTTTTCTTATTCTGCCCAGTATCTTTATTTTAGTGTCTTTTGAAATGATGCACATCATCTATTTGTCACTTAATTGTATCACATCACAAATATTAGGCTGACTCACATGAAATTATCATTTTTGTAGATCAGAACCGTTGGCTATTAGCAGTTGTGTAGGACTCAACCTAATAGCTGTTGTTACCAACTGTGTACCAGATACTGTATTAGATCAAACCAACCAATGAATTACCACTTATTTTCTGTTTAAATTTAATCCCGTCACTCCCCTGTATAAAACTCACCATTGGTTTCTCTACGTCCACAAGGTAAAATCCCAACTGAGATCCTCCTCTGAGGTCTTTTATGGTCCACCTCCACCCACGTTTGCTGAAAGACCCTGCACTCTCCTTTCCAGGCATATCAAGCCCAGATGTGCAAGTACAGTGAGAGCATTACAGGATTCCTCCAGAATCCCATTTCCACTGGGTGTCTTGTCTTGACCTCTGCATGTGTCCATATCACGAGTTCAGTTTCATTGAAAAGCTTCTCTTCACTTCGTGGTCTGGATGTAGATGTATACAGTTGTGCTTCTCATTGTATTATGGTCCCTCAAAACCACATCTGATTGTGTGCTTGGAGATTTGGGGATTCAGGCCTGAAGGACCAAGCCTCCTTTTTCCCCTTGCTGACTCCTGCTTATCTTTGGAGGCATAACTCATGTCATGACTGCTGGGCAGTCTGTGGCCTCCCTGGGAACTCCAAGAACCCAGGTCCTCCACTGTCTTGGAACCTCTCTGGCTGGGTTGACATCACCCTGGAGCGGCACCCAGAACACAGGCCATGACTGCTGTAAGGACTGAATGAATGGCTGCTGCTGGGGTTTCTTTCTGAACTATCGGGGAAGCTCCCCCAAGTCCCCTTTGTCCCCTCTTGGGTCCTATTTTGAGCTGTGTGCCAGCCCTCAGTTATTTTAATGAAACCATGTACATTTTTGACATGACAGAGGAATGATTTGTATGTTCTTCCCAACTCTTAAAAAACAAAACAAACAAAAACAAAAAAACGGATCTTTTAGCCCTTTTGTAAAATCTTTGCTGTGTCCCTCAGAAGGCCTTTGCCAAGATGGTAAAGTATGTTTTTAACCTTGGAGCAATAGCAGCTGCATGTTTTGCTGCAACTGGAGGGAAGTATATTTCTTGTGGAATTCAGCCTACAAAGGCAAGTTCCCCATGGCTGTGAAATTGGTGGTGAGTAAAAGGGAGGACTTGGTTCTAGCAAGGCTGTGATGAGCAAGACAGCCCTGAAGATCCATGCCATATCCAAGGGCTTATTACTTCTGGGTGCTCCTGGGTCCAGATGGAATGCTGGTGGTTAAGTCTCTGGGGTTCTTGAAGTTGCCTGACCACCTCACAGCTTCCTTTGCTGCTTCTACCCTTAAAATCTGTGGGTGGCCCTGTTTTGACAAAGAGTAGGACTGTTGGGAGCCTTGGGGTTGGCCCCGGAGGCTCTCTTTGGAAGTGGAGGGAGTCCCCTTTCTAGAATGTCAGTGCCTGGTGCAGTCAGTGCAGGACAAAGAGTGTTCTGTGTCCCTGTAAGGCTGCTTGGGAGATGTAATCCTAGGAGAAGGTTCCAGCAGATCAGAGAGAGTACTGGGGAAAACAGTGACCTTCCTCGCCTTTGCACTGGGGGTGAAGAACGAGGACCTTATAATAAAGGAGAATATTTTCCCTCTGCACAATGGCAAGCGTTTTCACTCTCAAATCAAATCCCTTTTGAGGTTTTTTTTTTTTTTTTTTCCTCTTTGAAATCTTGTGATGACTGAGTAATTTATGATGTAGTAACCTTGTCTGTATCTCAATTCTTTTACCCTTGTAAACATCTGCTGCAAAAATCACAAAGGCTGGCTGCGAAGGAGGGGGTTACCGCCCACCAAAGCCTCCCTATCCTGTTACCTCTCCCTCGCTGGTATATCCGTGCCCCCCACCCCCCTGTACTCACTGCACTTAAACAATTACATTTGCTATGTCTCTGCTGTGTAATCGCCAAGTACACTCCAAAGGCAGTGGGCAGTGTGGACATCCCCACCGTGATGGTTAATACTGAGTGTCAACTTGACTGGATTGAAGGATACAGAATATTAATCCTGGGTATCTTTGTGTGGGTGTTGGCAAAAGAGATTAACATTTGGGTCAGGGGGCTGGGGAAGGCAGATCCACCCTTAATCTGGTGGGCACAATCTAATCAGCTTCCAGCAAATGTAAAGCAATAAGAAAAACATGAAAGGGAGAGATGGACCTAGCCTCCCAGCCTACATCTTTCTCCCATGCTGGATGCTTCCTGCCCTCCAACATCGGACTCCAAGTTCTTCAGTTTCGGGACTCGGACTGCTTCTCCTTGCTCCTCAGCTTGCAGAGAGCCTATTGTGGGACCTTGTGAGCGTATAAGTTAATACTTAATAAATTCCACATTCATATATATATATACACACACTCACACCAGTATATATGTACACACACACACACATATACACATATGTGTGTGTACATATATACACATATACATATGTATATGTGTATGTGTGTATATATACATATACACATATGTGTATGTGTGTATATACATATGTGTATATGTATACACACATATACATATATACATACATGCATGTATATATACACACGTGTGTGTGTGTATGTATATATATAAAGGTCTATCCCTCTAAGAGAACCCTGACTAGTACACCCACATATGTGGGCAACCAGGACAAGAGTCACCATGGTTCTTGTTCATCTCCTCTTAGAGTGGGTCCCTGCCTTCTTTGCCCTGCTCCTGGCTTCCCGGGAAGGCAACATCTAGCTTCTGCCCCCATGAGATGAGCTCAGGGCCAGTGTAGGGAGAGAGAGCACTTTGAAACATGATTATATACTTCGTGCAGAAGTAGCAAACTAGTTACTCAGGGGCTGCATCTGGTCTCAAACATGTTTTGTTTAATATTTTGTTACTAGTTTTCTAACACTAAAAAATAGAGTCAGTGCTTTTTCCTAAAAAAGGAGATAACTGACTCTTTGGTGGCTTTGGAAAGATCTGGCACCTCCAGGCCCACATCCCCATATGGCAGCAGTCAGCTGGAGCTAAGGAGTGGCTGTCCCCTTTAGACAGTTTCTAGTTTGCCTTAGTCCCCACCATGCCCTCTTGTCCCCCTTCTGTGATGCTAAGTGACAGGTGCCTCTCATCCTCACATTATGCTATTACTTTCCTTGTGGTGCAGTTAAGAGAAAAACTGAAATGTTCCTCTACCTGCATCTTTATCAAAAATGAGAAAATGGAAAATAGAGTGCTGAGTGTTTCAAGGGAAGAAATGTGAAAGAATATCTTTCTTCGTTGAATTAAATCCCAGGAAACACCCCTTTGTGATTCGAATGCCGGCAAAGTGTGTCCGTGTCAGAAGAACACAATTCGAAAGACCATTGGAAGGGTGCCTGCCTCCCCCTTAGGCTTCCTGCCTGGTCCATAGCGTTCGAGTTTGTGACTCTTACCCTGAAAAGACCATTTCTTAATGGCAGCCATGTTGGCAACATGGGTGGAACAGTTTCTCGTTGTGCAGGAGTGTCTGCCATACTGCAGAGCATTGGCCATTTTGGCCTCTGTCCAGGCGTGGCCCTTCAGTCGTGTAACAACCCCTGCCCCCAGTATTTCCAAACTTTGCAGGTGGAGAAATCTGGTCCTCCAGGGATGTTGGATGGTAGATGTTTGTGTGCTAGGATGGACTGGGCCAGAGGACCTGGTCCCAAGCCTGTGTGCTTGGTGCAGGGAGGACATGGAGGCCGCCCAGGTACACACGTTGCCCAGGTTCTGTGTCCTCCCAGTGCAGCACTGAGCCGGTCAGATCTGCCTGCTCCCAGGCAGGGCTGCTGGGGTTTTCAGAAGATGCGGTAGAACAAAGCCACACTTATTTTTATCATGTCTTTCTGTTCAAACGTGCCGTGGCCCCTTTGATCTAAGTGGGCTGGCAGGAGCATCTCGTCTGCCCGCCAGCGTGGTATTAAGAGACATCCACAGCCGGATGCCAGGACTTAAGGCATAGAACTGTCTGCATGAAGCGGCACCTCCTCGGTGGTTACCTGGCACTCTGCTTCCTTTCTGGGATCTATTTCAGTGTCTGTAGCACCGTCCACCTTGTTCTGTGTGGGTGAATCTTCAGTAGCTACAAGAAAATAGTCACATTGCAAATTGCTGGGTTGCAGTTGATCCCGCTCTTGCAGTGGTGAGATCAAACTGCCATCAAAGCACTCTTAAGGCTAAGGCATGACTTAGTTTAATAAAACGGTTTGCACAAATCCACCTGGATGAGTGGATCACAGACTGTGTGCCTCTGTGTGGTGATGGCCTCGAGGCCCTCAGGTGATGCCTGCACGGCTTCTCAGAGACCCCAGGGGGGCCTGTGGCAGAGGTGTCAGCCCAAGAGCAGAAGGAGTATGCAAGGCCGGGCCAACCCTGAGCACAGGCAGAAGTCAACAAGTGGCCTTATTTCAGGCCCTGTTAAGAGGAGCCGAAGTTCTTGGAAGTAAATGGAATTCTGGACAATTTCCCAACTGCTCTCAGACCACCTGGCAAACCTGCTCCAGAGGCATTCTTCATCCATTTCCAGAAACAGCCTTCAGGAAGGACTTGCGATCCCATGAGAATGACATGGGGGTTTGCACACGTGCCGAGGCCTCAGCAGGTAGTCATGACTAACTTGGTGTATGGCTGATTTTAGAGTAAGGGAGCACTCATGTATTGTAATTAAAGGGAGGTGGAAGTATATGAGAACCTCTGTTATCTCAGGGCAGAGTTTGTTACTCCAAAAGAGCTATAGGTATTATAGAATAAAATTTCCCAATGACTGACCATTCAGAATGACTTTATTTGCGTATAGTTTGTACAAATAGTACAGATTACTACCTTATATGACTATGTGAGCTGTCCACTACTGTAGCAAAATCTTTTGTCTCCTTAAAACATACACACATATGCTATGCAGGACTCAAGAGTCTACAAGCAGTGAGACAAATTGCGTCACTGTTGTTAAAAAAAAAAAAAAAGACTAAAGTTTATTGGCATAGCTTTGGTGGGCATTAAACACTTCCAACATATTTTTGTGTATATCAGGAAGCTAATTGTGTTATTTAATTGAGAAGATTTGTGAGCATCTTGTAGGTCTCACTGCTTAAAAAAAAAAAATAAGTGTTTGCCCATCAAACTGGTGGTGTTAAATTGGAAATCAAGAAGCATATTCACAGTTCCTCAAGAAATTAAACATAGAGTTATTTTATGGCCAGCTATTTCACTCCTAAGTAGGTACCCAAGAGAATTGGAAACATATCTCCATGCAAAAACTTGTACATGAATAATTGCAGTAGCATTATGCATAATAGTCCTAATGTAGAAACTACCCAAGTGTCCATCAGTTGATGAGTGGATGCATCAGTTGTGGAATATCTATGCAATGGAATGTTATTTGGCAATAAGAAGTACTAACATTACATGCTGTGATGTGGATGACCCTTGAAAACGTTATGCTAAGTGAAAGAAGTCAGTTACAAAAGGCCACATACTGTATGATTCTGTTTAGGTGAAGTGTCCAGAAGAGGCAAGTGCACAGAGACAGAAAGTAGATTAATGGGTGCCAGGGGCTTGGGGAGGAGGAAGTGGGGTGTGATCTCACATCTTTCATCACCCTAACTATAAGAGTGATGAAAATCTTCTAAAATTAGGTCATGATGATGGTTATACAACTTTGTGAATGTACTAAAACCACTGAATCATATACTTCAGAGGGGTGAACTTAATAGTGTGTGAATTATATCCTAATAAAAAATAGTGAGGTAGAGCAGATGGGAGAAAATATTATCAGTTGTTGCATCTAAGTGGAGGGAATAGAGCCGATCATGTTAGTGTTATTTCTACTTTTCTATGTTTGAATATTTTCACAGTGAATGGTTTGTGGGGAAAGGAAGAAAGAGGGCAAAGACAAGAAAAGCATATACTTCCGCTGCCACCGCACTTAGGATGGATTTATTTCAGTTGAACAAAAAAGACACAGGAGGCACTGGTGAAATCTCAGACTACTGAATGTTTCTGATTTTTCCAGCGTTAGTCTGACCCTTGCTGGGGAGTGTGCTGATAGGGACGCCTGACATCGACATGTCTGCTGTCCATCATGAAGAGTGTCTAAGGCCAGACTTTCAGATTCATGCTTCTTGTTCAATAAATAAATGAGTGGATGAATTGGTGATGAGACTTCATGCATCAGAAGGTACCATGATGATGCATTAGGAGTAGACACGAGCCTAGGATGTGAGGTCTCATTTTCCTACTCTGCAAAATGGGAATAATAAAATTGTACTTGCCTCATAAAATTGTGGTGGGGTAACAGATGTAAAGTGCTTGTGGCAGTTTTGGCATATATTATTTTAAAACTTGTTATAAAGAATGCTCAGTGGAAGGTAGAAAGGATTAAAGGGAGAAAAGGAACTAGAGGAATGAATGGTTTGTATCTTTTTGCATCAAGGGAGCATTTGGGACTTCCGAATGCTTCCAGGTTTCCAGCATTCCCAGGTCAGATGAATGGGCCTTTTACTTTTACCCAGAACAGTCAGAATTATTCTTTCCTTTGCCATCTCCTGAGCGTGAAGCTGCTGTGCTTTCTCCTTGAAGTTGCCATAAATTCTCCTTGTCCATGTGAAGACTTTGAGTGAGCCCAACTAGAAGATGTAATTCCAGGGTTTCTGGATGCTCTGGGAGGCAGTTTGCCTCAAACTGGGATCAAACACTGGGTTTGAGATAGAAAAAGCCCTGAGAGGCCGGGCGCGGTGACTCAAGCCTGTAATCCCAGCACTTTGGGAGGCCGAGACGGGCAGATCACGAGGTCAGGAGATCGAGA
>NW_012101490.1:407638-415875 GCF_000951045.1 Mandrillus leucophaeus | reverse complement strand
AAAAAAAAAAAAAAAAAAGAAAAAGCCCTGAGGACAATAACGTTCTCTCATATAGGGATGGGGTTATGAGTGGTGGCGATTTTCCTGTTTTAAGTTCTTCAGTGTGCTTGAGAATATCTACTATGTTATACTCTTATACGTGGGAAAAAAACATTGCTTTTAAGAAAATGTTGACCTTGTGTGCTTTATAACATCTTTATAACTGCTTTTTTGAAGTACAATTTGCATACCATAAAGTCTGCCTAAGCTATGTACTTCCGTGGTTTTTAGTATATTTATAGAATTACACAACCATCACCGTAATTTGATTTAGGAACATTTTTGTCACCCCAGAAATAAACCCTGTACTCATTAGAAGTCTTTCCACATTTCCTATCAACACCCTTATCCCCAAGCACTAGTTACCCACTAAGCTACTGTGGATTTGCCTGTTCTGGACATTTCATCTAAACAGAATCATACAGTATGTGGCCTTTTGTGTCTGGCTCTTTTCGTTTTTGGCATAATGCTTTCAGGGGTCATCTATGCTTTAACATATATCAGAACATCATACTTGTTTTGGCATGTATCAGAACTTCATTCCTTTTGCTAAGTCATATTCCATTGCATATACATGTTTAGATGTACATATACATGTTTGCTTGCTTATCTTTCAGTGATGCATATTTGAGTTCTTTCCATTTTTTTGATATTATGAACAATGTTTCCATAAACATTCATGTATGAGTTTTTATGAGGACACGTTTTCCGTTCTTTCGTATATATGACCAGGAATATAATTGCTCAAATCAGATGGTAATTCTAGGTTGAATATTTTGAGAAGCTGCCAAACTCTTTTCCTATGTGGAGTGTCTACACCATTTTACATTCCTATCAGCAATGTAGGAAGATTCCCTTTTCTCTGCATTCTTGCCAACACCCATCTTTTTGATTATAGTCATTCTGGTGGGTGTGAAGTGCTATCTTATTGTGGTTTTGATTTGCCTTTTTCTAATGGCTGATGTTGAACATATTTTCCTATGCTTATTGGCCACATGTATTTCTGCTTTGGAAAAATGTCTATTTAGATCATTTGCCCATTCAAAAATTGTGTTTGTTTTTTATTGAGTTGGAAGAATTTTTTTTTTTGCTGAGAGGTGGTGTTGGATTTTTTCCAAGAGTTTTATTTTTAAAAGACAAATCATAATTGTATATATTTATGGGGTACAGTGTGTTTCAGTACATGTTACATTGTGGAATGATCAAATCAGGCTAGTTAGCATATCTGTCATCTCAAATATTTATAATTTCCTGTGATGAGAAAATTTAAAATCCTCTGTTTGGCCGAGTGCAGTGGCTCATGCCTGCGAAGGCTGAGGTGGGCGGATCACTTGAGCCCAGGAGTTTGAGACTAGCCTGGGCAACATGGTGAAACACTGTCTCTACAGAAAATTATCTGGGCATGGTGGTCTGCACCTGTAGTCCCAGCCACTTGGGAGGCTGAGGTGGGAGGATGACCTGAGCCCAGGAGGTTGAGGCTGCAGCGAGCCCTGGTTGCACCACTGCACTCCAGCACTCCACAGTGGGATCCCATTAATCAGTCAGTCATTCAATCACTCCTTTTTTCCTTCTTCTCTTTTAGCTGTTTCAAAATATACGGTATAGACTTTTAAGGATTCTTCATGTATTCTAGGTAAAAGTCACTTATCAGATAGATGATTGGCAAATATCTCCCACTGTGGGAACCTTTTCTCTTTCTTGATGGTATCTTTTGAAGCACAAAAAATTTTAACCTTGATGTAGTCATTTCCTATCCCTTAGACTTTTGGTGTCATAGCTACAAAATCATTGCCTAACCCAGGATTACAAAGATTTGCTTTTATGTTTTTTTTTCCTAAGAGTTTTTGTTTTTTGTTTGTTTTTGAGACACAGTCTTGCTCTGTCGCCCAGGCTGGAGTGCAATGGCATGATCTCGCCTCACTGCAGCCTCCGCCTCCCAGGTTCAAGCAATTCTCCTGCCTCAGCCTCCTGAGTAGCTGGGAATATAGGCACCCACCACCACGCCCAGCTAATTTTTTTGTATTTTTAGTAGAGATGGGGTTTTTCCATGTTGGCCAAGCTGGTCTTGAATTCCTGACTTCAGGTGATACGCCTGCCTTGGCCTCCCAAAGTGTTTCTAAGAGTTTTATATTTTCAGCCCTTACATTTAGGTCTGTGATCCACTCCAAGTTAATTTTTGTATGTGATGTGAAGTAGGGGTCTAAATTCGTTTTCTTGCATGTGGATATCCAGTTGTACTAGTACCACTTATTAAAAACAGTATTCCTTCCCTACCTTGTCCCAGATGACATTTTGGTGGGAAACACAGGTATTTTATATTGTGGAACATGAAGCATCCTGTTTCTTTTTCCCTATCAGAAAGATGTTGCTGAAACACAAATCCATGTCCCATGTCCCTATTGTCTAATTATAGATTTAATATCAGCTCTTCCTCTTGAAGACGGCATTTTCGGCCTCAGGAAACTAATTTTATTATTTTTAGACTTGTGTTTGATTAAATGCATAGGAAATCTAGAGCAGGAAGGCACCCTGACCTCAGAAAACAGAAGAACATGTGCTGTTTCCAAGAAGGGCATTCAATGTGTGTTTCGAATCTAATCTTAGTAAAATATTGTTATTTAATTATTACAAATTCACCTATCTCAAAATCTGATAAAGTTTTATGAAGAGTTCTCTTTCCCCTTGATGAGCAGGGATGAGTTGTTAGGTGGGCCTGGAACGTCAGGACCTAACCAAGGTGGGCGCCATAAGCCTCTGGATAAAGCATCCTGGTAGCTTGGTAGACAGCAGACTGTCAGGACAGGTGTCAGCATTGGGAAAAAGCATTCCATGAGCTTGTCTTTAAAGGGAGTCAGTGCAAAATCCAGGTCAGACAAGGAGAGCAAAGGTAAGTAGGCACAGTGCAGTTCCAGATGTTGTAATTTGCTGGCATCTTCTTGTGGCCAACCTTGTCCTGGTCCCCAGTGCAGATAAAGAGAGTGGCATCTGGTGCCGGTGAAGGGGGTGTTTTCCCAGCCCTCAGCTGTTTGCTTTTCTCTCTTCAGCTTTCCAGATGTCATCTTGATAAAAGCATTTAGAGGTTCACTGCCTCTACACTGGCAACTAAACAGCCAATCATTGTGGAATTGCCCTGTGCCTTTTGGCACAGAGTTTTGGCTTGGTAAATACCTTTCGTTAAACTTGAAGAAAAAATTTGGAGTTGGTCAAACTACTTGTGGTGTTACATAGTATTTGTTCAGGGTTTACTCTGAATCGTACTTCTCTCTCATTATTCATTTAATCCTCAATTCCATGAGGTAGGTGTTAATTTTGTCTCACAAAAGGGGGCACAAGGCTTGGGGGAGATTAAACCATTGCCATAGTCACCCAGGTGGGAAGTGGCAGAGAGGGACTCAAATGCAGACCCCAGTCCAGAGCCTGCCCTTCTCACCCCGCTCACAATCTGCTGACACAAAGATAAATCTCCCTGTGGCTTACATTCCCAAGAATGGCCAAGGGAGCTGAGGATATGTTAGGAACAGTGACTCCCGAGTCAGCTCTGCTCTTGTAAGCACAGTCTTGGTTCTCCTGGGGAGAGTCAGCAACACCCAAACTCTGAATCTGAGTTATTCATCCTCAGGCAAATGGAGTCTTGGAGGTCGCTGGCCATCCTGCCAGCAGCAGGATGTTTTGATACCTGTGTCTTCAAGCAGGAGAAGGGAAAACAGCTCCCTTTGCAGAGGCCCATTTGCCGTTACCTGCAGAGCAGCCCAGGGGTCTTGTGGATCATCCTTACTCCTGGGGAAGGACCAAGAAGGACACTCAGGGTCTGCTGACTGAGTCACTTAGATCAGGCCAGCCCGAGACTTCCCTGACTGTCAGCCGGAAGGCCAGCTTGTTACCCAAGGGCAGCAGTGACCAGGGCAGGTATCTCAGGGGCTGTCAAGTTCTCTGTTGGCCGTGCAAAGACTCCACGTGGAGTTGTCTGTAGTGCACAAACTCAGACAGTGAAGGAGAATCAGTCATACTGAAATCAAGGCTAGCAGTGAGGTTCCTTCTGCTATGACAGTGGGACAGTTACAGGACTGGAGTTATCAGAAGAATGCCAGACATTTGGGCCCTAATCCATTTGGTAGATGTTCCAGACGAGATCCAGACATGAAATCTAACAAAGAGTTCAGGAAAATCGTCACCTCGTCTCACGAGCAGCTGATCTTCCATATCAGCATCTTGCTTCACTTTGGGAAGTTTGCTTCACCAACTTCTGGTTTAATTGCTGGCCTTGCCAGTCCGTCTGATTTAGTATTGCCACTGCATTCTAGACGCAGGCACGAGGGCTGCATTTGATTGTAGCCGGAGCCTGCCGGGCACAGGTCAGGAAATAGCAGTCCACATTCTTGGGTTGTTATGCTTTTGGATGGGAGATTCTGTATTGAGAGGGTTGGAATTAGTCTTTATTTCACGATGCTAAATGGAGGTGTAAAAGATCTATGGGACAATAGAGCAGAATGGGCAGTTCTTTCCTCCTAAAAGAGAATTGTCTCTGCAGGGCAGTAATGAACTGGTCATGGGACAGTGCAACAGCAAAGCTTCACTCCTTCGTGGTGTCGTTGTTCTCACAGTGATAATCGAGGACCGTCTCAGAGGAAATCTGCCATATTGCTTGCGCGTATTTGGAATTGGAATGAATAGCTAAGGAACATAATACAGGTGCCATTAAGAAATGATTTCAGCCTCCTACGTGGATGGTGGGCTGAGCATGTGAAACTAGAACATTCTGTGATTTCCAGTGCCGGGAAGAGTAGAGCATGGCCGGGTCAGCAATACCATTAAGATGTGGCCAATAAAAGTGCATGTGCAGTCCCATTCTCCTCCAGAAGAGAGTCTTGGAGGATGGATCCCATTTTAGTCCTTTAAAATTTTTTTTTTGCCTTTTCAAGTTTTTTATTTTTATACTTTTTTAATTAAAAAAAGCATAATTACCACAATTACATAATTACTACAAATTACAAAGGACTACAGCAGGACTAGAATAATGAGTGAATCACATCCACCTGGAAAGCAGATACTCCCAATAATATTAATGTTATAATACAAGCTCATTCAAGTATTTTACATTTCTTTCTTTTGTTCCTTTTTTTGGCATTTTAAATATGATATCTTAGCACATAGCAAAGATAATGTGCGATGAGCATAAGGTAGAACCTTCTTCGCAAAGCCGGATGACAAGTTTTCCTCTCCAATGAGAAATGGGTTCTAAGTTCCCATCTTCTCTGTCATCAACATGGCTGAAGGGGGAGAAGGTGGGGTAGGGGAAAATCCAGGGACTCTTCCACATGGGAGGTACTCTGGGGTTCCATTTAGGAGAGCGCCAGATAACTGAGATCACTCTATCCAGGCTTTTTTGGCAAAAGACAAAACAAAAGCAACCCTCACCCTCCGTAACTAGTCATCTTTCTTGCCCCTCCTCACTTTCAGGACCTTCTAAGCAGCTTGCTTTTTTTTGTAAAATCATCAGAAAAGGGAAAAAAAGAGCTACAGTGGAACAAAACTAAAACATTTAATAACTTTGACATAGGGGCTCAGCACATCTGTCTGACCCCCAGGAGTCCCAGCTGGGGCGGGGCCGGATGGCCCTTCTCTACAGGTAGTGCATTTGCTCCCAGGTGCAGGAGAGGGCGAAGGAGAAACCTGCCCCTTGACAGGGCTGAGGCTTACAGACCTTCTGATATTTGATGCTCAAAGGTTATGCTGGCATGAGCCAGTCTTGGAAGGGATAGGATGAATAGAAGGATCTGGGCAGGCTGTTGCTTTGCATCTCAGATCTTGGATCCCATTTTAAAATGATTCTCCTGCCTTGTCTCCAAGTTGTGTTTGTTTGGTGGGTTGTTTATGTTAGACCAAGATTGAGAATGATTTAGGAAAATAACACAGCTCTGTTCTGTTCCCTTGCTGGTAGGCACTGGCATGGGGTGTTCCCAGGGTATGTGTGGTGATGTACTGTGGACGGGGAGGAAGCAGTAAATGCTTCTTTGGTCTTAGACTCTGACAGAGTGGATGTTCACATTGATTTTCTGAGCAATCATGGTGATTTGTCAGTATCCATCCAATGGAGGACACAATCAACAAATGGCTGTTATATCATGTTTTTCCTCTTATCAACCCAAAACAAATCCAGTTTTTAGAAATACTATTTGCAGAAAACAAAGACAGCTTGTTACAATTGTCAGCATATAGTCTGCTGCGTCAAGTCCATCTCCATGTATGTTCAATTCATGCAACCAGTTAAACATACCAAGATACAATAAAGACCCTGCAACTGGGATCAGGGAACAGGTAGTGACCTTGTCCAAACAGAATAGAGTGGTTTCTTTTTAAAATTTGTATTTTATATATACACACTCAAGATTATACCTTTGTAAATCATACATATGTTGACTATGGATATGTGCATACCGCTCAGCGGTTTTTTTCCTTTCATTTTTACATGCTTTACAATTACAGGCTAATTTAAATTGGATGCTTAACTCAGGGTGCTTTCTAAATTAAATGTATGTACCTAATTGACAAAAATGTACATGTCACCCTATGCATTACCTTGGCTGCTTCCCACCTCACCCCACCCTAGCCCCAGGCATAACAAAGAGTCAATTTGGCTGCTCTTTTACAAGTGACATTGTTGGTGAATAATGTCAGACCCTTCCTCATGTTTTCTATGTGTCAGTTAGTTGAGATCTGGCAACGAAAAGCACATTCTACAAAGCATTGTTGGTTATCACCTTCTGAGGAATGCTTGGGTAACCCCCAAGGGCTGGAGGATAATTTTCCTTGGATCTTTTGGTCTGACTTGGCTCATCAGAGAGGACTTTTTTCCTAGGGAATGTCTTTGATTACATTCTGGGATTTCTATGTTTAGTGTTTTTAACCTTTTTGAGGTTGTGGATCCCTTTGAAAATTCGATGAAAGCTATAAAGCTTCTTGCAAGAAATACATGCATGCATGTTAACTTTTGCAGTCTCAAGGGTTAAAGACATCAGTGTGCGAGCCTTGTTAGTTTGTGTTTTAATAGGAAACTCCCTGGACTTTGAATCGTAGTTGGCAGGCTTCTCCTCTCTTCCCTGGAATGCATTATGAACGGGCCTGACTATGAGTCTGTCTCCCAGGCTTGCCGTACAGTCCCTGGGGCAGAATACTCTTTACCTTTGCTGCCGTTAACAGGGGATCTGCAGCCAGACTGGCTGGGTTCAGCGGGTTCTCCTACTTGGTTGCAGCATGAGCCTGGGGGATTTGCTTACCTTCGTGGTGCCTCGGTGTCCCCATGTGTCAATGAGGATGATAATAGCATCCCTTCGTGGGGTGGTGGTACATGCACATGCATGTGTACATACGTGTGCATACACATCAGAGGCTACTGAGATTCCTCTCAGCAGGGACAGGTGGGTGGGCACAACAGCACGGAAGTGCACAAGTGCAGCCTGGATGGTGAACTGCCACTTCCCAGGATATAACCACTTCCTGACTTCTGCACACCTTTCAGCCTTTCTCAGTGGGTCAAATTACTTCCTAAAATGGCCAATATGCCAATTTATATTCTCTTTAATAGCATCTGGGAGTCTTTAATCCTGATAACCTTGCCGATTATTGCCAGAATTTTTTATGTTTTGTCCACATGCCGGGTGTGAATTGATGTCTTCTTGTGATTTTATTTCTCAGTTCTCTGCCCAGGTAGGTTGGATATCTTTTTAAATCTTTGGTTTTAGGAATTGAAAATATCTTCATTGTGTCTTTTCTTCGTCTTTAACTTTGTTTATGGTACCTTTTATCACATAGAAGTTTTCAGTGTGGATTTAGCTAAATAGCTCAATCTTTTTTGTTATGATTTTCACTTCCTGTTTCTTGTTTTAAAAAATCTTTACTACTCTGGGAGCATAAAGACATCCCACTACATTTTCTTCTGACAGATTCGAAGTTGTTTCCATGCTTGTGTATTTCATCCATTTAGAGTTTGTTTCTGTGTCTGGCATGAGGTTGAGAGTTTAATTCATTCATCTCCCTGTGGACACCTGTGGTCCCAGTGCCATTTATTGAACAGTCTGTCATTCTCCACTTATTCAATATTTTTAGAAGTCAGGCAATTTGCGTTTTATGTAAGCTCTTCTAACCTTTTTTTTTTTTTTTTTTTGAGATGAAGTTGTCTCGTCCTGTTGCCCAGGCTGGAG
>NW_012101490.1:404630-407588 GCF_000951045.1 Mandrillus leucophaeus | reverse complement strand
TTTTTTTTTTTTTTTTTTGAGATGAAGTTGTCTTGTCCTGTTGCCCAGGCTGGAGTGAAGTGGCACAGTCTCGAATCACTGCAACCTCCACCTCCTGGGTTCAACCGATTCTCCAGTTTCCCAGGTAGCTGGGATTACAGGCACAGGCTACCATACCCCGCTAATTTTTGTATCTTTTTAAATTAATTAATTAATTTATTTATTTATTTGAGACGGAGTCTCACTGTCACCCAGGCTGGAGTGCAGTAGCACGATCTCGGCTCACTGCAAATTCCCCCTCCCAGGTTCACGCCATTCTCCTGCCTCAGCCTCCCAAGTAGCTGGGACTACCGGCACCTGCCACCACACCCGGCTAATTTTTTGTATTTTTAGTAGAGACAGGGTTTCACTGTGTTAGCTAGGATGGTCTCAATCTCCTGACCTCGTGATCCGCCCATCTCTGCCACCCAAAGTACTGGGATTACAGGCGTGAGCCACCGCGCCCAACCAATTTTTGTATTTTTAGTAGAGATGGGGTTTCACCATGTTGGCTGGGCTGGTCTCAAACTCCTGACCTCAAGTAATCCACCTGCTTTGGCCTCCCATGGTGCTGGGATTACAGGCATGAGCCAGTGCGCCCGACTGGCTCTTCTATTTTTTAATTGTTGGTGACTGATTAAAATTTTCATTTAAATCCTAAATGGGCCAAATAAAACATTCCTGCAGTTGCAATCCTTCTGTGGCTGCCAGCTTGCAGCCTCTGATGCAGTGCTTTAGGGCAGGACCTCTGGCCCCGAAGACCTGAGATTGAATCCCAGCTCCACCCCTCATTCGCTATTTGACCTCGGATGAGTTGTTGACTTCTCAGAGTCTTAGTTTCCTCATCAGTAGTACTGCAAGGATAATAACAGTATGTACCTCACCAAGTGGTGGTGTGGATAAAATGAGATCACGCGTGGCAATCTTTAGCACAGGGCCTGCTACACACATAGTAAGTGTCTGACAAATGTTAGTGTTTAGCAGCTGCCGCCTTATTACTTACTCCTCCCTGTTGCAGCCCTCTTCTTTCTTTCTTTCTTTATTTAGATGGAGCCTGTCTCTGTCACCCAGGCTGGAGTACAGTGGCGCCATCTCTGCTCACTGCAAGCTCTACCTCCCGGGTTCACGCCGTTCTCCTGCCTCAGCCTCCCGTGAGCTGGGACTACAGGCGCCCGCCACCATGCCTGGCTAATTTTCTTTTGTATTTTTAGTAGAGATGGAGTTTCACCATGTTGTTAGCCAGGATGGTCTCGATCTCCTGACCTCGTGACTTGCCCACCTCGGCCTCCCAAAGTGCTGGGATTACAGGCATAAGCCACCGTACCTGGCCTCTAGCCCACTTCTTAAGCAGCAGAGGATGGTGTTTTATGAAGATGAGGTTGGCAGGGCTGCTATGCATTCATTCATTTGCAGAACTTATTGATGATGTGTTTAAGCCACACTGTGCTGTGTAAGTTGAATTGTTATGAAAGCTGGCCTAGAGAGGCCTAGCATAAGATTTGTTCATAGGACCTGACTGGCTCATGCTGCAGCAGAGGGATTGCGATGGGCCCTGGGCACCTGGAGGGGTGTTTCTGGGCAGGATCAGGGGAGAATCAGTGGAGAGGAGGCACTCGAGTCCAGACGTTTTAGGACTAACTGGAGTGGGGAGAGGCAAGTAAGCTGATGCCTACAGAGATTTCCTGATAATGCTTAAGGTGATGACAAAGGCCTGGGCTTGGGACCAGTGAGAAAGAAAGAAATCCCAGAGTCTGTGAGTAGCAGGAAATGGCAGGACTTGATGATTACTAAGATTGGGTGGGAGAAGGGAAGAGAGAGGTTGACTAGGACTGCAAGCTTTTGAACAAAACTTGAAGGCTCAGTTTGGGATGGCGAGTCCCATTGGTGTGGACTGAGACTGGGGGCAGTATCGGACAGCCAGGCTGACCAGCCTCAGGGGAATGCCGTAGCAGAGCTCAAACAGGAGCCCCTGGCTCTGAGGACACAGGGTGCGGACTACCACAGAGGCATAGAAGCAACCTGGAAATGTATGAAATCGCTTAAAAGGTAAAGAACATTTGTTTTTCTTGGCCTTTGACATTTTAAAGACAGACACTGACATGCATGCTATTTCCGTAGTCTGAGATGATTCTGAAACCCAATGTAGCCTACAGGTAATGAGCTGCCTGCATAAGCATGGAGCAGGGACATAACTTCACCCTGAAGATGGGGCCTGAGACTTTGTACCATCCACTTTCTGCCACGCTGGCGATAATTCTGAGGCTGGCCATCTTCCTTGCCTGCCACTGATTCTGCCATGAGTCAGCTGTTTCCTCTTTGTAATCTTAGTGTCCACTTGATTTCATGGTGTGGCTCTCATCAACATTCTTTTCTAAGGGGCTTTTTTTTTTTTTTTTTTAAATAAAATGGAATGCCGTCATTTTTGCATCCTATCAGTGAAGGCAGGGATTGTCCTAGGGCTTCCCCTGGGCCATCAGAAGGGAGGGCTTGTCATGGTAGTTTGACTTTAGTTCATGACTGTTGAGTCAACACCCAAATGATGGCTGGCTTCCCATGTTTGGGTTACTTGTTTTTTGGAGTAGCTGTGGTGCCCTGCCAGGGCGTGATTTATGGACTTGAACTCAGAAGCTGGTGTTCAGGAGCTGGTGCCCAGAGCTGCTCTGAGGCCTGGGCTGACCTTTGTGCACAGCCCATGAGCAGGGCCCCTAGAGGTGTCTAGAACAACGTGCAGGCTGGAAGTGCTTACCCTTGTCCCAAGGTTTCACTAAAAGTCCACATTTCATCCCCTAAAGAATGGGCTTTGCTGGGCTAAGCATTTAGCAAGAAATGTGGTTACTTGTTTTGAGAATGCTTTTCTTTCTTTGTTTCTTCCTTTTTTTTTTTTTCTTTTTTTTTTTGCTAACTTGGCAAATATTTCCATGCATGGCCTTGCATTTTATT
>NW_012101490.1:357449-404580 GCF_000951045.1 Mandrillus leucophaeus | reverse complement strand
GACCTGACTGGCTCATGCTGCAGCAGAGGGATTGCGATGGGCCCTGGGCACCTGGAGGGGTGTTTCTGGGCAGGATCAGGGGAGAATCAGTGGAGAGGAGGCACTCGAGTCCAGACGTTTTAGGACTAACTGGAGTGGGGAGAGGCAAGTAAGCTGATGCCTACAGAGATTTCCTGATAATGCTTAAGGTGATGACAAAGGCCTGGGCTTGGGACCAGTGAGAAAGAAAGAAATCCCAGAGTCTGTGAGTAGCAGGAAATGGCAGGACTTGATGATTACTAAGATTGGGTGGGAGAAGGGAAGAGAGAGGTTGACTAGGACTGCAAGCTTTTGAACAAAACTTGAAGGCTCAGTTTGGGATGGCGAGTCCCATTGGTGTGGACTGAGACTGGGGGCAGTATCGGACAGCCAGGCTGACCAGCCTCAGGGGAATGCCGTAGCAGAGCTCAAACAGGAGCCCCTGGCTCTGAGGACACAGGGTGCGGACTACCACAGAGGCATAGAAGCAACCTGGAAATGTATGAAATCGCTTAAAAGGTAAAGAACATTTGTTTTTCTTGGCCTTTGACATTTTAAAGACAGACACTGACATGCATGCTATTTCCGTAGTCTGAGATGATTCTGAAACCCAATGTAGCCTACAGGTAATGAGCTGCCTGCATAAGCATGGAGCAGGGACATAACTTCACCCTGAAGATGGGGCCTGAGACTTTGTACCATCCACTTTCTGCCACGCTGGCGATAATTCTGAGGCTGGCCATCTTCCTTGCCTGCCACTGATTCTGCCATGAGTCAGCTGTTTCCTCTTTGTAATCTTAGTGTCCACTTGATTTCATGGTGTGGCTCTCATCAACATTCTTTTCTAAGGGGCTTTTTTTTTTTTTTTTTTAAATAAAATGGAATGCCGTCATTTTTGCATCCTATCAGTGAAGGCAGGGATTGTCCTAGGGCTTCCCCTGGGCCATCAGAAGGGAGGGCTTGTCATGGTAGTTTGACTTTAGTTCATGACTGTTGAGTCAACACCCAAATGATGGCTGGCTTCCCATGTTTGGGTTACTTCTTTTTTGGAGTAGCTGTGGTGCCCTGCCAGGGCGTGATTTATGGACTTGAACTCAGAAGCTGGTGTTCAGGAGCTGGTGCCCAGAGCTGCTCTGAGGCCTGGGCTGACCTTTGTGCACAGCCCATGAGCAGGGCCCCTAGAGGTGTCTAGAACAACGTGCAGGCTGGAAGTGCTTACCCTTGTCCCAAGGTTTCACTAAAAGTCCACATTTCATCCCCTAAAGAATGGGCTTTGCTGGGCTAAGCATTTAGCAAGAAATGTGGTTACTTGTTTTGAGAATGCTTTTCTTTCTTTGTTTCTTCCTTTTTTTTTTTTTCTTTTTTTTTTTGCTAACTTGGCAAATATTTCCATGCATGGCCTTGCATTTTATTCATCCTTCAGAAGTACAGCTATGAGAGGGAGTGAAGCTGTTTTTCAGGGTTGTTTCAGGCAAGCCTCAAGAATGTACCGTTGGAAAAGTCCTTGCAAGGCAGTAAAGGTAAATTAGAAATGGCTCGTATGGTCCGAGAAATAGGAGTAATACAGGTAAAGCCTGGTGTTGCAGGTGAAAGCAGACTTTGACTAATACATACCACTGAGGCTTCATCAACCCAGGACCCTTGGATATACCGAAGACATACCCTTATCTAGATTGTCCAGTGACCTTGACTCTTCCCAGATTCTTAAACCAAGGCCATCTTCTCCTTCTATTTCACATGCATGTGTGTATCCCTTTGTTATCTTTTAAATTATAATTGAGGCATAATTTACCTATGGATAGTATATCTAAGTGTACTGTTCAATGAATATTTGTAAACTGATGAGCTTTGTGTAATGGTTAGTGATGACCTGGATCTAGAAACAAGACGATATCAGCCACCGGGCAGGTCCTCTTCATGCCCCTTCTGGTCACTAGTCCCTCTGGGGTAACCCTGACCTGACTTTTTTATCTCTAAATGAGTTATTATAAGGCAGATATCCTTGTGGCCAGCATCCTGGTCAAGCAGTAGAGTCTATCAGCCCTGTAGGTGGTCTCCGTCCCAGCCACAGCCCCTTCCCTCTGCACTGGTACCCACTTCCTGGGCTTTTGTAGTGATGAGCACCTTCTGTCTTCTGGCCTTGTGCATTTGTGATTTTTGAATGAGTCAAGGTAAAAAGAAAAAGCAGCACATGTTTCTGGCTTGCTGCATTTGGTTCTGCACACCCAGAATACCTGTTGCTGCCTGGTTTGCCTTGAGATTTGCTAAGCAGAACCAGCAGCAGTGCTCCTTTTTTGTGAGCCTACTGTGTGCCAGGGGAGGCTCGTGGGTTCCTGACAGACCTGGAAGAGCCTACTCTGTGCCAGGTGTGGCTTGCAACAGACCTGGAAGCTTCCAGAGCTCTCTGGCCTATCACTACCTTCCCCTGGAGTTCTTTGGGATTTTCTGGGGACTTGAAGAGATGATTTTAGCCTCTGATTCTTCAGACTGAGCAGTATATTACTTTTATGAGAGTCTTTTAAAACTGGCTTCTCCCTCCAAGGCTGTGTTTGAGTGTTTTTAGAACATCTCATAAGGCCTGGGGATTTCTGGCGAGTCTCCTGCAAATAGAAATGGCCGATGATGTGAGCGATGGGTCCACATCACTCACACGCATGTTGTCGTGATTCCCTCACCTCCCTTCCCGGTGCCCTAGTGTCTCCTGATGGACATCCCTGGCTGTAACTTGCAAGGTACCCCATTGTTAAATGACTGAGGAATGGCTCTTCTCTACCTACAGATGCAGCTGGCCAAGGTGTTATATGATTTTAAATACAGAACACCCCCACTCCACCATATTTTTCATTCTTCTCTACCAAGCATTTTTGTAACTAGTTCAACCTGAAGCTCCTACAGCTTTCCAGGTCGGTTCCTTGTTATTAAACCATGTTGTGAACATCGAGGCCAAGCCCATGGCGCATTAGGTGGCTGCAGTGCTGTGTGGCAAATGAGCGTGGTGAGTTCTGGTGGTCACCACGCTTGTCGGTTACCTGTGTGAGCAAGGGGACCCAGGGTACTTCTGTGGGGACCTGAGGTGCACTCTGGGTGTATTAGCCTGTTTAGAGCTCCTCTTACAGAATACTGCAGACTGGGCAGCTTACACAGCAGACAGTTATTCCTCACGGGTCTGGAAGCTGGAACTCTGCAGTGCCAGTAGGACTGGTTTGGGATAAGGAATCTCTTTCCTGGCTTGTCGACAGCTGCCTTCTCACTGTGTCCTCACCTGCCCTCTTATGCTCACTTGGAGAGAGGGAAAGAGAAAGGGAGGGAGAAATACCTCTAGTGTCTCTTCTTCTTTTTATAAGGACACCAGACCTGTTGGATCAGGGCCCCACCTTGCTGACCTCATTTAACCTTCATTACCTCCCTGAAGGCCCTCTCTGCAAATACAGTGACATTGAAGTTTAGGGCTTCAACCTCTGAATTTCAAGGGGACACAGTTTAGCTCTTAACAGTGAGCATGATTAAAATGCATGTGGTTGCTCTTACCAGCCCCTACTCTGCCTTCTTCCTGGCTCTGGCTGTCATCTCAGTTTAGCAGCCCTCACTCATGGCCCTGCCTGTGGCTACTCTAATAAATGTGATTCAAACAGAAATGTTGAGAAAGATTATGATTCTAGACACACACCTCAGACAGCTGCCTTGGGAAGGCTGAGTCAGGAATGTGCCCCTCCTTCCAGGTTGCATTTGAAACTCCGAAGGGAGATTCGATTCATTCCCAGATTCCCTTGGGGGATATCTGACCCCATGGAAGACTTAGTTGTCCCATTCCCCACATGGAGAAGATTATTTTTAGCCAAAACATATCACACTTCTTCTCAGCCTCACCCCCACCTAAAACCCCAGCTTTCCTTAGGGAGAGGGAGGGCATTCTAACCCACCAGCAAAGGGGAAACCTTTACAGTGAGAGAAGATAGAGGAGGCTGAAAGCTGTCATTGAAGTGGGACTAAGCCAAGTTCATTTTAAAATTATTGACCAAAGTAAGTGCCAAGCAGTGCAGTTGATAGAGAATGTGAGTGTGTTATAGTTTTCAAAATTCACTAGGGTCCATTGCTGTAGGAGTGAGTGTGGGCATCAGCCTCATGCTTCCAGTTAGGGGAAGGGTGTCCTGGCCATGCCTGTGTCTACAGACGTACACTCACGTGTGCACACACCGGAACCTGCACACAGGCGACGGTGCAGTGCTGCTGAGGTACAGCGATCCAGCAGGCTGGTCGGGGGGTGTGTTTCCTGAATGCTAAATGCTAGAAGACAGGGTTCTTCTCTGGTGGCCAGGGAGTACCTGCAGAGGTCCAGAGGTCTCCTGAAGGGGAACTCAAAGATGCTCATCACCTGCTGCATTCACGGTGCTGCCTGCAGGTGCTCCCCACACAGGGAGCCACCCGTGGTCCGGGAGAGTTTGCCGAGAGAGTAGTCAGAATGAGGGTGTGGCTCGGTGAGGGGCTCTCAGCTGTGACAGGTGACCCAGAGGGAGGAACAGGGATCAGTGAGTGCACGGCTCAGTGTGGAGCTTCCTCTCCAGTTTCCACTTGTTTGCCCTCTGGAGAGGCCAGATCTGGGCTGGGTCACTGGCGCAGCTGTCTTTCAGAGACCCGATCACCCTCCCTTCAGGCCCTGGTGCTTGGCTTGGAACATCCCTGCTCATCTTTCTACCGGCTGCTTTGTCTTCTTGCTGCAGTGGCCTAGAGGCTGCTTCTCCTAGGCCTTCGCCTGCTCAGCTTCGACTCTGCCCGGCACGAGGCCTGTCACATACAGGCCGTCAGGAAACACTTGACAAAGGGTTTGTCAAGATAAGAGGTTTTCAAGGCTCCTCTGATGTCCTGAGGTGAACCTGCCTGGGACCATTTCTGGTGGGCATCAGGGCCTGTTTCAGAAGCCCCTGAGACTCTGTGGGATTCTCCGAAGAGAGGCACACTGTGATTTGACAAATGTTACATTGCTCCCTGGAGAACCCCTCCCATGTGACAGGTCCTGCTGACATGAGCATCATCTTCTCTGGGTAGTCTGGGTGGGTAGTCTGCATGATATCTCCACGCACTTGGCTCAAGTTGGCTGTGGCCTTTTGAACATCACTACTTACGCATTTCTCCTTCCTTCCCCTCTCCTGGCGTGTTTTAGTTTCTAGAGCAAACTGTTGGCATAAATTTTTTGATTCTAACTTGTAAATCCCAGGGCCAGTTTATTCCTCCACTTACCCTTAACTCACAGAACACATGAAAATGTTATCTTGTAGGAGTGACTCCTGCAGCCCAGGGACCCTCGAGTCATCCGTGGGAACTCGTGTGATTCTCTTACCAGAGACGGCATCTCCTCCCAAAGTCCAGGATCCTGGAGATGCCTGAGAAACCGAAGCCAAGGACATCTGTGTCCTAAGCTGTGGTCTCATTAACCCTAGGGAGCAAGGCCCAGAAGTAGCCTTTCCTGACTCTGACCCATAACCAAGAAACCCCATCACGAAGCAACAGCTCACATGGCATTATAACACACAAACCAACACACTGAGTTAGCCTGCAAGGTCATAACTGCTGGATGACTCCCAGTCCACAGAAAACCACAATTGCCAAAGGGAAAGTCGGGAAGGCTTCCTCGGAGAATGTGCCAGCATATTCATTGCTTGAGCTGGCAGTGGAAATGAAGGTGACTCCCCACCTCAATCCCAGCCCCTTCCCCCTCAGCCACTCTTCTGTTGCAAGAGGTTAGGATTTTCCCACCCCCACTTGTGTTTTTGATGTTATAGCTAAGAAGGCTTTGTCTACACCAAGGTCAGGAAGATTTCCATCTTAGTTTTCTTCTAAGAGTTTTATAGTTTTAGCGCTCACATTTAGCTCTTTAATTCATTTTGACTTATATTTTCAATGTGGTGTGAAGTAGGGGTCCAACTTTATTATTCCTTTGTAGTTAGTTTTCCTTTGTCACATCCTAGACTCTAAGACATTTGCTCCTAAGTGCTGTTCACCCGTTCAGATCACACCCATATCCCCTTAGGTTTGCAAGAACACAAGGACTTGTCAGTGAGCGTGAATCTGCAATTCAGTATCCATGACTATAGTTGGTGTATGGGCAGATGCCAGTTGCTCTCTTGTGACTGACAGCTTGATGTTCCAGCAATAACCGTGACAGTGTTTGGTAGTTGAGCAGTTGGTGGGAAAAATGGAGCCATCTCTCTCAAAGGCAGACCCTGTAAGGTTGGACTAATGGGCAGCAAGGCCACCAGCTGCAGATGGCTTATATGCAACAACTTACTGCATCAATCAGAGTTTAGACAGTTGTTTGTTGTTTATTCCTTAAATCTAGAGAGGATTGAGTGGTCAGCCCTGAGATAAAGAGTTATGAGCTTATATCATGTAGTTTTCTACTGAAAAAGAAACTGATTAATCCTCTTCACCCAGTTTTCTCTATAAAATTATGCTTCTACTGAGAAAAGGAAGAGAAAGAAGACAGATGAGCACCTGTGTTGCCCTGGCATGGCTGGGAAGATGGGTCACAGAGCTAGTGGATGGGAGCCTCTTCCCTGGATAAATTAAATGAGCTGCTCCAGGTTTCAGAAGAACTCATTACACCCCCTCTTTTTTTTTTTTGAGACAGAATCTTGCTGTGTCACGCAGGCTGGAGTGCAGTGATGGATCTCAGCTCACTGTGACCTCTACCTCCCGTGTTCAAGTGATTCTCCTGCCTCAGCCTCTGGGGTAGCTGGGACCATAGGGACCTGCCACCATGCCTGGTTAATTTGGGTGGGTTTTTTTTTGTCTTGTTTTTGTTTTGTTTTAGAAAGAGTCTTGCTCTGTCACTCAGGCTGGAGTGCAGTGGTGCGATCTCGGCTCACTGCAAGCTCCACCTTCCGGGTTCATGCCATTCTCCTGCCTCAGTCTCCTGAGTAGCTGGGAGTACAGGCACCTGCCACCACACCCAGCTAATTTTTTGTATTTTTAGTAGAGACGGGATTTCACCATGTTAGCCAGGATGGTCTCGATCTCCTGACCTTGCAATCTGCCCACCTCGGCCTCCCGAAGTGCTGGGATTACAGGTGTCACCACCACTCCCCACCAGTTTTGTATTTTTAGTAGAGACGGGGTTTCACCATGTTGGCCAAGCTGGTCTCAAACTCCTGACCTCAGGCGATCTTCCCAGCTCAGCCTCCCAAAGTGCTGAGATTACAGGTGTGAGCCACCGCGCCTGACCCACACCCCTTCGTTTTTACCGTCTGTGTTTCAGATTTTTTTAAAAGTGTGTTTGTTGTCAGGGGTGTAGTAGAGTTGGAGTGAGCTACCATTTAGGACACAAGCACACACTTGTTGTCAGGGGTGTAGTAGAGCCTCTGTTTCCCCATCTATAAAATGGGACCAGTCATACTTGCCAAGCAAGGGAGGGTTGAGTGTTCAGAGCAGTCTTGCCCATTTAGAGGCACAACTAATAAATTCCAGTTGCCTTTCTGCCTCCCTTTTGTTACAAGAAACTATGCAAACATGTGGAATTGATGTTTTTAAAAATTTTTAAATAAGTTCTGTGATCTGTGGAGAATTTTAAATCATAGAAGGCTGGATGTGAAAGCCGGTGAAAGCACCACTGCAGGGTCTAAAAGCCTCTCCTCAGCGTTAAGGGAATTCTGGTTACCTCGGAAGGTTCCACAGCATCAGCACTGAAGTTAGCAGTGTACTGACTGCGAAACTGTAGTGTCACAGACCTCAGTTTTTAATAAATCAATACAGAGAAAACTGGTTTTTCCTCATTTCTTGACAAGCACCAGCATGGGGATTTGGTGGGTTTTTCTAGCTTGGTGCCTTCTGCAGCCTGAGATGACGGGGGCATCTCTGAGTCTCCAGGGCTCTGCCTTCCCTAGACTGTAGTTTCTTTTTAGTAACATGGAATAGTGGTGGGCTTTGTTTTCTGCTGAAGCTGGATGGCTTAATTACCGTTTATTCCCCCCGTAGCTCTTATTTTACAACAACCTGGGATTTTCTCCAGACTTTGTTTTGTGCATTCTAAGCATTTCCACCTCATCTCATAAACACACAGCTCTTGTGTTCGGTTGTCAGGAGCTGTTTCTTTTATGTGTTTTTCCTTGCTCAGTTTTATGACCAGGCTGGTCACGATTGGAATAAATCATTAAAAGCATTAGACCTTAATCCACCTTTGTGCAAGAGCATTTCTTGTAAATAAACTGATTCTTTGTTTTCTAGTTAAAAAAAAAAAAATCATCTGCACCTTGGAAAAATTAAAATGCAATTATTGGAAGGCTCCTTGCTTCACTGTTCCTCTAGCATTGCACGTTACCTAATTAGAGTGGAAAGTCAGGGCTGCCTCCTCCGAATGCTGAGTGTGGCTGAGGCCAGGGGGAAGTGTTTGTGTGGCATGTGAGGTCTGCCAGTTCTGCATCAGAGCCCATGGCGGGCACACTCAGGACAGCAAGCTCAGCACATCTGGCCTTACTGTGTCTCCCTTCCCCCTCACCAGGCAACTTCTCCAGAGTGTGCAGATCTGATTGTTTCTAATTGATTCGTTGACCCAGAGAGGCTGCAGCCAGGGCTGGGTGGGCACTGCTGGGTGTGTGTCTGAGCGTGTGCATGCACCCTCGTGGGCCGCGTGCACATACCATCAGGACTGTGTAGCAGCATTCCACCTACTCACTGGTAGACTTGTAAAAGCAACCCACAAAACATTTTTAAACAAAACCAGAATAATGACCTTGAAGGTACTGAGAAACCACATTGCATCCTTTCTGGTTGTCGTGTTGTTCTTTTCAATAGTCTGCATTGCTGGGTTGTGACATCCACGTAGCCACAAAAGCATCTTGAGGCAAAATAACATTTAATTTGTCTTTTATTTATTTTTAACTAAGCACACTGCATGTTTCCAAATAAAAATAGACCCACAGTGAGGTACCTGGGCCCAGTGTGTGGAACATGAGCCCTGGAGCCACACCTCTGTGGAGCCAGGCCATGTGAGCTTCCTCTGTGCCTCGTGGAGAGGACGAGGAAGGAGGATGTATTAGTCCTTTTTCACGCTGCTGTAAAGATACTACCTGAGACTGGGTAGTTTATAAAGGAAAGAGGTTTAATTGACTGTCAGTTCTACATAGCTGGGGAGGCCTCAGGAAACTTACAATCATGGCTGAAGGGAAAAGGGAAGCAGGCACCTTCTTCACAGTGCAGCGGAGGGAGGGGGGGAAATAACTGCCAAACACTCCTAAAACCATCATCTCTCATGAGAACTAACTCACTATCCCAAGAACAGCGTGGGGGAAACTGTTCCCATGATCCAATCACTTCCCAGCAGGTCCCTCCCTGGCACATGGGGATTACAAATCGAGATGAGATTTGGGTGGGAACACAGAGCCACACCACATCAGATGGACCACCCTGTGTGTGGCTGAGCTCCGCAGCAGTTTGATTTGGACATCAGCGAAGAGGATGCTGGTTTAGCTCTTTGGGAGCAGGGAGGAGGGGTCGTTTTTAATGAAATGGTTCCCCTGTCCCATTCTCCCCTGCCCTCTGCCAACTCCTTCCCTCCTGAGACATCTCAGGCAAGTTCATGGAAGGAGCCCTTGGAATGGAGCCGTGTGCAGCTCGACAGAGGGACAGCCCATGGTGGAGAGCAGGTGCTCCTTCCTTGGGTAGTCACAGCCCATCCAGGGCATGGGGCTGATGGGCAGAGTCCAGCTGTGTTTAGCCTCCATCCACTCCATGGTGCTATGCCAGCAGAGCCGCTGCCCACCCACGCCCAATGTGACGGCACAGCCAGGGGAGTACTGAGCTCCTACAGCCACCCCATTCCACCATCCGCTTGTGTACCACACAGGGGCATATCGAGGAACTGTCCTCGGGGTTAAACGCCCATGGGAGGGCAGATGTCAGGTTTCCTAGCAGGCCCTGTTGAGAAGCCCTGCAGTCCCTGTGGGGTGAGACTTGTCTTTCCTGGGTGCAGGGAGTGCTGTGGTGGGGAGCCCTGGAGGGTCAGTCCCCAGAAGTGTGGCCAGCATGGGCTTGCCCTCCCCACCCCTGCTGTGGCCACCCTCCCAGCATTCCCCAGAGGGGCTGGCATCCAAGGGCCCCGTGTCATCCCACACGTCCCTTTGCCAGAGCCGCCTTCCTCCCCTGGAAAACGCCTGCCCCTCCTGCAGTGGCTGGCCTGCTGTCCCACCAACACCGCCCATCCTTGGGACGCAGCCTCCACTGCCCTGCATTGCATTTCTCCTGGTGTGTATGGTTCGGGTTTCCTGTCTTAGAGTGAAGTCCTTAGGGGCAAGCACATGTGTGTGGAGACACACATTTGGCTCACAGGCTAGTCCTCACTGAGGACTTCAAGGCCCTGGCTCTCCCAGCGCTGGCTCCACTTTCTCTGGGTCTTCCTCTCTCAAGGGCTCCTGAAGCATTTTCAGAACATTCTGCACAGCCTTCCGGGGCTTGCTGTCCATGAGACCCAGCACAGAACCCGGCTCACGCCCGGGATGTGCAGTGTGAGGAGGCGCTTCCTCCCTCTCAGGGTGTGTGGGTGCAGGGGCATTGCCTGAGAGCCAGGGCCTCTTAAACCTTGTGCCCTGGGTGCCTTGCCTGGCTGGCTTCACTTGGTCCCAGCCCTAGGCACTGAAGTTAGACAGATCTGGTGTAGGATCCCAGCACTGGGTGCCCATCCAGGTGACCTTGGGAGAGTTACCTTTCCTTTCCAAACCTCAGTTTCCCTCATCCCGGGTCATGAGGATTAAGTTAGGTGCTATGAGTACATGACTCAGCACACCCCCTGACGCGTATTAGATGCCTGATGGATGCTTGCGGTGGTTATTGTTTTTGTTGGGTGAACACAAAAGCATCATACACAAACCCTTCCCATATGGGCTGAGACTCATAGTCAGCATTGTCCCAGTGTGCCTGCCTCGATTGTGTGTGACGTTGACCGTGCGTGCTGTTGACCATGCGGACTTGCCTGGCGAGACCAGGGCCTCCCGCGTTCTGAAGAGGATGTGTTTTGTGTCTCTGCTGCAGGAATTGCTTACTTAGGAGGTGTGTGCAGTGCTAAGAGGAAGTGTGTGCTTGCCGAAGACAATGGTCTCAATTTGGCCTTTACCATCGCCCATGAGCTGGGCCACAAGTAAGTATCAGACTCTGTGTCGTCCTGTTTTCTTTCAATCCTTTTTTGAATACGGATTTTTCATTTGAATTCTGTAAGTTCTAAAACAGTGCTGCTCTATGCCTTTGCTGCTTCTGCAATAAAGGACCCAGGTCAGTACACTAGGTTCCCAACCCTCAGGGACCCCACGAGATTACTGCACTGATTGGCTTGGAGAGTTGAAATATTAATTTCATGTGCACATCTATTCTTAAAGCCAACAGAGTAGAGAGAAGAGGTTCTTCTCAGGATGTCCTTATTTAGTTGTACTTCTTTCTGGGATGAGCATGATCTTTGATTCACTCCAAGTCTATTATTCACATAATGGGATGGATCTTTATACTATTGACTTTCCATTTCCTTTTCTGCCAATTCTAAAGCCCAACTTTCTGAATGTAGAATTTAGTGTCTTAGTTTTGAAGAATTAACAGCTGTGGATGAGAGTCTTTGCATGCAGCGATTCTTCTCTTTAGGATGAAGTAATCATAGAACCTTAGAGCTTGCCTTAGGGGGAGTCTGAGGCAACCTCCTGGAGGGGTTGTTGAGTGGCTGGCCCCAGGTTGTGATCACCTGCAGGAAGCCTCAAGTGGCAGAAAGCCAGATAATGCTAAAACTGTGACCTGAGGGTTATTCTTTTTCCTAGAGTAGGTGTCTGTTTTATGTTTCTCTGAAGGAAAGATTGTGGTATGACTGCTTAAGAACTTAAAAGAAAATTAAATTGAGGAGGCCAGAGCATGCAGAACAGTGGAAAGGTTTATATTGGATTGAATAGAACATAATTAAATGGAAATCTAGTTCTTGGGGGAAACTTATTGTAAAGGTTTCCTAATGACCTACACAGTAAGATGCCTGGGGTCTCAACTGTTAACTCTAGTTTTTATGAGAGTAAAGTCAATGTATAAGAAGGAGTATAAAAGCAATTGTTTTTCTCAAGCATTTGCCATATCTGTGGCTTTACTTTTTGTTTGTTTGTTTATGAGGGATGACTTTTAGTGAGTTTATATTCTGTTCACTTTTTAAAATGCTGGTCCACATCCACTGAATTGATTTTATGACCTTTTTGTTTTGTTTTGTTTTTGCTGTTTTTTTTTTTTTCTTTTTAAATTATATTTTAAGTTCTGGGATACACGTGCAGAACGTGCAGGTTTGTTACATAGGTATACACGTGCCATGGTGGTTTTCTGCACCCATCAACCCATCACCTACATTAGGTATTTCTCCTAATGCTATCCCTCCCCTAGTCCCCCACCCCCACAACAGGCCCCAGTGTCTGATGTTCCGCTCCCTGTGTCCATGTGTTCTCAGTGTTCAACCCCCACTTATGAGTGAGAACATGCAGTGTTTGGTTTTCTGTTCCTGTGTTAGTTTGCTGAGAATGATGGTTTCCAGCTTCATCCATGTCCCTGCAAAGGACATGGACTCATCCATTTTTTTGGCTGCATGTTTTTGTTGTTGTTTTGGTTTATCTAGTGCCATCTTAATTGTTTCCATTCCTGTAGAGGGGTTTGGTAGTTGGCCTTTCCATACCTATTGTGTGTCATGATGTGAGTAGGTACAGAGAGTGGAAATAATGTTATGCGCATTTCCTGGGGTAGGGAGGAAATCCCATGTTATTGACCCAGGACCTGGTGAAGCAAGATGACAAGTTGTCTCTGAGTACGCAGTTGCCTCATCTTGACACTATTTTTAAAAATACTGTTGACAATTCTTTGCCCATACTGTTTTTTAAATGAAGTTCAACTGCATTTGTATTAGTCAACTGCATTTTAAATGAAGTTCAACTGCATTAATTTGCAATTAATTATTTGTATCTGAGTTCTTAAAATCCCGTATCCAAGAGTGATCTGCTGGGGAAAAAAGCCATAAATCAGAATGAGTTTGGCAAACATCTTCCCACCATCAAGGGACTGACCCAACCAGCATGCCATAGTACCTAAGAATCAATTACCTAATCATTATGAGGATGCAGGGATATCAGAGTACTTACCAACACCCGAGCTGTTATGGGCCTTTGAATAGTCAATTTAAATAAGGTGAGTTGAGCTATAGTTACGTGAACTGCAATGTCCCACGCCAGCATCCAGCAGCATGGCACATGCTAAGTGCCATTTGCACATATGTGTGGGCGCACACATGCTGCATGGAGGTCTTTTCTCATCAGACATTAAAAATACAGAGGGCCATTTTCTCCCTGATGACCTGTTCGAGTGTGCCGGATCAAACACTGGCCTTCCTGCACCGGAGGTCTGCAAAGATGAATGGTTAGATTCAAACACACTTTAGTACCCTTTAGCTATAGACTGTTTAGAATTTCTTGGAGGACTCTTTATAGCTTGCTATTCAACTCTAATTACCGACAAAAACAAACACCTTATTGTTAATCAAAGCCAATAAATCTTGCTAGCATTTGGCCCTCCCCCTCTTCGGGTAATTACAGGTTTCCCAGGGAAGTCTGTCAACTTTGATTAGTCACAAGTGTTAGGAAGCAGATCCCCGAGGAGGAAGCCATGTCCTCCCCATCCGCAGGCCCCTCTGGTTACGGGGCTGTGGTTCCAGGCTATGTGGGCTGCTGGAAAAGGCCAAGACCAGCCTGCACGCTCAGTGAAGTCACCGGCCAGGCTGTTTCACAGATGCAAAACCTGAAAACTGTTCTATATTTTGGAATACAGTGGATCCATTAAACTCCATACTCCTTAGCTTATGTGAAAAAAGTCTCCAGGTGGCTCACCCGCTGGTCCCTTACCATGGAATGTGGTAAAGTGAAACATTTCTGGAGGGAAAGTGTCTGCGTGTGTGCCTTTGCACATAGCACGCAAAGGTGCGGCTCTTCTGTTTGTCACCTAACGTGCTTCGTAGGGCGATTGGTGTGAGCAGCTACCCTAAAACCTGATTGTCAGGAAAAAGATTCCGCTTCTGTGTGAGCTACATGTTCCACTTATCAAACAATGAGTTGCACAGATTAACATGATTTTGTTTCTGCGTTGGCTGTCAGAAAACACAAAGCTAGATTTAGGGCTCATTTTCAGCAATTAACTCTCTATATCCTGGAATTATATTTTCCTCCCTCTTCTCTTTCTAGCGTCTCTTTGTATGCATGATTTTATTTTAAATAGTTCAAACATAATTTATTTGGTACAATAAACTGGCTCTAATCCAATTTGCAATCAAATAGGTCCTAAATTATAATTAAATTTAAAGTTCTTGCCATGGTAATATCAATAATGCTGCTTTGGCCATGAATTAATAACATACTAGTGATGTTTAACTCGGATCAGATCTCTCATGTATTGAACACCTACTATGTGCAGGGTACTGTGTGAGATGCTGTGTGTTTATCATGCCATTGAGTCAGTCCTATGAGGTAGCTATTATGTAGCTTTTACTTTACAGGTTAGGAAACTAGTATTGCTTCTTTAAAATTTGTAGTTACTACCTAATATGATTTGGGATCACTTATATGATTATACATACTGCAATAGGCCCATTAAAATAAGGATATAAATTACATGAAATAAATAATAATGAAGAGAACTTGTAGAGTCAAAAACCAAGGTACTCTCAGTTTAAGGGAAGTAAATGTCCATGTGTATAGCTGCTGCTGGCTGACCAAGGACAATGACCATATCATGGAGAGAGGTTCCCTAGGACACTTGAGTACCATAGATGAGATTGACAGCTTCTTTTTTTTGAGACCAAACAATGGGCCAGTTATTTAATTAACATAAGTCTGAGACTATTAGAATGAAAGTGATGCCAATGAAAATGGTCAGTAGTTTTGTGGTTTTCCAGAAGCATGGAACAGGCTCCATTTACATATTAATACATAAATGAATCTGAGACTTTAAAAGCTCCCTGCCTGGGGCCTTCTCAAGGATCCTGCCTCTCATATATCATCATTAACTTCCTTGTAACCGCTGAGCTGAAGCTGTTGATTCATTAGATTAACAGCTTTCTGATTCTCTGCCCTGACAAAGGAGTGGGCTGCAGAAGACTCCCCAGCTCTGCTGTGGACAGGAGCTGGGGGATGGCAAGTCCTGGTGCAGGTGCTGTGTGAGAAGCTGTGGAAGGGCCCCCCTTGCTGCTGCCTGGAGGCAGAGTCCAAGCTGAGCAGCAGTCATGCTGACAACAGCCTGGAGGTTCCTAAATGCAAACGCATGCCCTTGGTTGCCTTCTTGCCCATGAAAGACTGTTCTGATGGGCAGCTGTGTGCTACCTTTGGGTTCAGCTAGTAATTAGAAATCTTGGCCGTGTTAAGTGTGAGGAAGATAGCTGTGTCCCTTTCCATAGCGGTAGCTTGAGAAATGCACTTTAAAGTGAGTGTATTTAGCCGGGGTCTCCTTTTGCCTTTCTCCATCCCGCGGTGATCATTAGAAAACAGCAGCCCCTGCACATGGGAAGATGGCTACAACAGGCATCTTTTACCGGCTGATCCTTGTTAAGACAGGATCCATGGAAAGGGGGCAGTTCCTTGAGAGAAACAGCCCAGCTGGGATGACACGCCCCAGGTTTTCTCCTTCAAGAAACCAGGACAGGGTGCCTTGTCCTGGATGTCAGCATCCAATATGCCAATCACAGTTTGGTTTTAAAGAGAAAGAGGAAAAGCCAGAAGTAAGCATTTGTTTCTCTCAGGCCCCTGCTTTTCAGGCTTAACTCTGGTTGATCATGGGAAGGACTGACCCCTGATGACGGGTAGAAGCTCAGCTCTGTGCTGACTGCCCATGAGAAAAAGCAAAAATAAAACCCAGATCAAGGAGGGAGTTGGCAGTAACTTTAGTGTGACTTTAAAGTGACTGGGTGTAATGCAGCTGTTGGAATTGTAGCACCTATTGTTGGCTGTGATTTGGAAGCTCCAGTATAAAAGAAAGTGCATAGCTCTATGAAGGCTGCTGAGAGTGCCTTGTGTTTCGAGGGAAGTGGGTCTGGTATGCTGCAGCTAGGTCCAGGGGAGGTGCCTGGCAGGAGGAGCTGGTCCTAGTGCAGCTGCAGGCAGGCGGGCACAGAACCAAGTGTCCACTGGTCGTTCTGGGCCTAGGTAAGCCCAGGACCCTGTGCCTGCCTGCATCTCAATCAGGTAACGCAGCAAGCTCCTGGGAGATGTCTAGAGACAGGACCTTCTAGGTCGGGTGACAATAGAAGGGAGGGAGTCTGCTTTGTGCACCATCCACCACCCGCTCAGAAAAACAAAAAGGATATATCTTTATATAGAAAAATAAAAAGCTTTCTCATTGTGGAAAATAAACCTCTGCCTTTGTTGAATTGAGGAGTGTCTGTTAGATAAGCCTGAGCCAGATCAGGGTTCAATAAATGCCTGACTTTGGGAGCTAGCCCAAACCGTGGAAGGTTTCCAGCCCAAGTGGCACCAGCGCCACGCATGTGCTCAGCCTCCTGCAGCCTCTCCTTGGGGAGGAGCTTCTCCAGAACTGCCCCTCCTTGGGTTTCCCCTGGCATCCCTGTGCCCTTGCTTCGGTCAAAGAACCATTCTCTTTCCATTCTAGAATTGACCTCTCCTGTAGTGGAGAGGCCAAGCCTGTGGCCTCTGGAAAGCACTGTCTTGACTAAAGCTGGGAACTTGGCGTAGATGATGCCTGGCAGTGATGCACAGGAGGAGCACTGGGTGTCTAGAAATGCAGTGGCCCAGCCTCACCCACCATTGATTGATGCGCTCGCTCTGGGGGAGGAAGCTCAGGAAGGCTCTCCAGGAGATTCCTCACATCCCAGGTGGAGAACCGCAGAAGACGCAACATCGGAGGGGTCTCGTTGTTACTCTTTCTGGCCTCGCCCGCGTTCCTGCCCCCGTCTCTTTACCCGATGCCTCCAAGGCCCCAGTGCTGGGGAGCCAACACGGGGTATCCTTCAGTGCTGAGCCCGGCCATGCTAAAAATAACCTGCCCGCTTCACCTCTCTCTCTCGGTCACCCTGAGTTCCATGCGCCTCGCCACTTCCGAGTGAGCACTCGGAACCCGGCCATTCTGAATGTTGCTACCATAGACAGGCTTAGTCCTGTCTCTACTCCATCAGCTCCCAGGAGACCTCAAGGAGGGCATGGCACAAAGCGTAAAGTGACCTGTGGTGAAGCCCCTGGAAGAATGGGCCGGGCAGAAGCCTGGACCCGGATGAGGCAGGAAAGCAGGTAGAGGGATAGGTGGGCCCTGCAAGGACAGAGGGCAGGTGGGGATGCCACCAGGTACAGGTGAAACTCGGTCTCCTCTAATTTTCATTACTTTGGATGCTTCCAGCCAGATGTGATGCTGTGCCAAGGTGAGTTTGGGACAGTGGACGTCGGGAAGGATGCCACATTGGCTAAGGACGTGCTTGCCTGGCCTGCAGCTCAGAATGTGAAGGAATCTGATCCCTGAGAAGTGGGGTCCGTGGGCAGTGGGTGGACGCGTGTCTGGGCTGTGATGGGGAGGAGGGAAGGCGGGGAGAGAGCCATGCGAGGGAAATGCTCTCATAACTGGAGTTGACATGGTTCAAATGAAAAGAAATTGTCTCAGTCCCAGAACAGGAAGGAAAGCAAGCCATTATCCAGATGTGTGAAGCATGGAAATGCTTGTCTGTGATTTGTATTAAGAAGGAGCCAGCCGGCACAGTGCTGTGGGGACACAGAATGGACACAGGACAGATCTAGGCAGGCAGGTAGCCCACCAGCAGATGGCCATGGGTGGTGGCTGCTCCTGCCTCAAATGTTTGGCCTTAGTGCTGCACCCAGTAGGTGCAGCACCCAGCACAGTGCTGCACCCAGCACAGACATCAGATGGGCCAGCGTTGAAAGGAAGGTGCGCAGAGAGAGGGTTTCTGGGAATGTCATAACTGTTTGGAAATCCTGGAGGGAGAGGGAGCATGCTTTTGTTCTAGTTGGAATTAGGGCAGTTGTGGTTGTGTTCACATAGGGGTTGGCCTTCCTGGAGGAACAGAAAAGGGGGTGCCTTCCCCCAGGAAGGGCTGGAGCCTTGGACAGGCTCTAGACAGGCTTCCCAGCAGGTTCCTGCCTGGGCCTCATCCCCAGTTCCCACTTAGCTCTCACAGCCTCAGGCAGTCTTCCCTTCTCTGCTGAAGGGTAATTGGTGGCGCTTGCAGCATTTAAGGGCTCTCAGGTTTCCCTCTGGGGAGCTTGGAGTGATTCCTGAATACAGTTTCCTCTGCACTTGGCCCCTGCATCAAAGTCAGCGTGTGAGCATCCACTGGGCATGGCAGTCTTACCCAAATTCCAGAGCTGTTCAAAATATGCAGGTCTTATTTCCTTTTATTTGTGTATTTATATTTTACTGATTTTTTATTTTTATGGATATATAGAAGGTATGTATATTTATAGGTTACATGAGATACTTTGATACAGGCTTGCAATGCGTAAGTCATATCAGGGTGTTTTGCTGGTGAGATTTGTAGGGTTCTTCACTTTGACAAGCCATGAACCTCCTGGTGCCTTGGCCGTGATAGAATGAGCTTGTGACTGTGGAGGACCCATGGGACAGCTGTTGCTCTGCCCCACTCAGCTTTGCCTGATTTCTCGCTTCCTCCCCGCTCCCTTTCTCCCACACAAATAAAAGCAGAATTTCCTTCTGGCCTCTCCCCAGCAGAGAATCGTGGATGGGAGGTGCTGCTGCAGCGACTAGAGCAGCAAGGAGCATTTGTGACTGTGGGCTCTGTCTGAATGGCTCTACTGCCGTCAGCAGTAATTCCTCATGATCCTGCATTCACAGGTTACAGAGAAACTGCATTGCTTTCCTTTGGAGTCTCATCATTGATGTGGAGTAGTATGCGAGGTGACGACATTTCTTCCAGTTGTCTGGAAAACCCAGAGCCTCTGTTCCAAAGAGGACCTCAGCCACAGCCTTCCCAAATCCCACCAGGCCAGGCCTGATGCCTGGCTGGGAGGGAGGGAAACTCAAACAGACAGGCCTTAAAAGCCTGTCAGCAAGCAGGCACATGCAGTCCCACCTGTATTTTGAGCAGCATGTCCCAACAGCTGTTGGCTGGATGTCAGCATCATGATAGGAAGTCCAGCCGTGGAGAGACTTCCTCTGCCCCCAGAGTTGTGTTACTGTAATAAGGCAGGTTACACACGCTGTGCTGGTGTTTGTCTCTGCCCCAGGAATCCTTTGCATTTAATTATCAGGTAGATTCCCTTGCCTAAAATAATGACATCCAAGATGGTGTTTGAGGAGGCAGGAGGAAAGTTGAGTTTGGCTAAAGAACCAGATTCTGAAATCCCCTCAGAACTTCTAGACTCTTCCGGCAGTTAGCTGCGATGTAGTTTTCTTGTGCCAGAGCTTCTGGCAGCCTCAGCTGAGTGGTTCTTGGAGCTGGAAGGGATGTCCAGAGTCGTCATTTTGCAGATGGTGGGCCACCTCCCTTCCCACGGCGCTATGTGGCTGAGTGGAGTCTCGGACCTGAAGCTCAGGCCACGGCACAGTGCCCTTTCCACACGTGAACAGAACCAGGGCCAGCGCTGAGCCCTGTCCAGGTGGCTGTCTTGGTAACTGGACTCACTTAACCTTTACTTGGAAAGACACCTTTGGCTTACACAGCTAGGGTTGCCTTAGTACTCAGGTTGCAGGGGTGTGATCTGATGCAGCTTTCTCTGTAGAAGGAGTGTCCCCATTCTTCCAGGTGTTTGGTTTCCTGCCTGGAACCCTTGTGCACCTACTGCCCACTGCCAGTGGACAACTTGAAACCAAATACCTGACTTCTCCAGACCTGCCCCTCCTGGGGTTCCCCGTGCCGTCCCTGTGCCCTTGCTCCGGTCAACCATTCTCTTCTCATTCTGGAACTGACCTCTCCTGTAGTGGACAGGCCCAACCTGTGGCCTCTGGAAGAAACCTGTATGCCTTTGGGGATTCAGCCCAGTCAATGGCACATTCTGGGAAGGGGCCCTTCTCATCTCCATCTGTTTGAGGTCACAGATGGCTTGCTCTCACTTTGCGCAAAGGTGGTGGTTTTGCCAAATGGCAGTGGCAGACAGACAGGGCCAGCAGAAGGGCTCGGGGGATCTGAGAGAGCCATGGAATCATGCACTTTGTTCCTGACATCAGAGCAGAGCACAGACAGTAGTTTCCAGGGGCCGGCATGAGGATCTGGGAATGGCCTTTCTTGGAAAAAAATATACAGCAGTAGATGAATATAGAATGAGGGAGGTTATCATTTTCTTAGCAAGTCGCTGGAAGCATGAGTAGGGCATCCTCTTGTTAAGCAGAGCCTCACTTCTACAGTGTTGAGAGGACCTGTGCTAAGTAAACCTCAGTGACTCATGCTTCTCACTTGTGATTGGTATCAGCAGCCAAGAGAGAATGAAAGGAAGGCAGGTTGGTCAGTGTTGAACTGAGGTGGGGAAGAGTCTTAGGGTTTTCAAGGCCCCTGCTGATGCTGATGTAGGGAAGTGAGGCAGGCAACCACTGGGAGAAGCTGGGCCCTGTGATGCTGTGGTGTATCATGTCAGGGCCAGAACTTGTGCCTGCACCTTGGCCATGGCTTTCCCAGATTGCATCCAGGTGGATTGCTAAAGAGAAAGACAGGGCATCCACACAGTGGTAGTTTTTAGAAGTCAAACTTGATCATAGTATCCCCCTACCACGGCCATAGCAGATCCAGAAGGACGCCTACCATGAGGCAGCTTCAGACACTGAAGACAAGTGACAAGATGCCTGCTGACGACCCAAAGGTGTGCATGGGTTGGTTTCTGGTCAGGGGAGCCTTCAACGGGAGCACATGCTCCTGTTATTCCTTCCATACAGGAGCATGTGCTGCTTTGGTAAATGACACCTAGTGAGCCTGTAGTTGGCTGTGTTGGTGGCTCTGCATTGGGGGAGCATCTGAATTAATAAAGGGCCTGTGCAGCTTTGTGACACATGCTCTGTGATCACCCAGGGAAGTCAGAAACTACTCCTAGCAGCAGGAAGAGAGTTATAAAGAAAAAGGCAGTCAACTTCCTGCCAGCTAGTTGGTCCACACGTGGATTACTCAGCAGAACAAGCTCGCAAAGTCCCCCTCCATATTACCGTCCCCCAGTTGAGCCATCCTTTCTGATTTAACAGTTTTCATCTAGAACTCCTACATCCCATGCCCAGTTCAGAATCTGGCAGAGTGAAGAAGCCCCACATTTGGTGCTGCACAACAGCGGAGAAGCACCCTAGGACTTCATCTCGGGCCTTGCACTTTATAGTGTAGTCTCGGACCAGCAGCAGCCGCATCACCTGGGAGCCTGTTGGTTGGAAATGCAGGGCTCAGTCCTGCCAGGGGATTCGTGTACAACATGATAGTTTGAGACAAATAGCTAGGGCATCCAAGGGGTGGACCTTTTGGTTTACTTCATTCCTCAGTCCAATGCTCAGCATTGCAGCTGCAGGTGTATATAACTTGGTGGGTTAAAGCAAACTACTTTTTTTCCATCTTGGTTCTGCAGGGGTGTTTTCGGGATAGCTTTCATACCCTGGCTTTGGAATCTCTTCTCTGGTCCCTGCTCTTTGGCCATGCTTTATTTGCTGGCTGTGCAATGCTAGAAGGCTCCCAGGGGTTGTCGACTGTCTTTGCAATTTGACGCTAGGTTTACATTCAGCCTCCTCTACCACCTGGAGACCAGGTTTCTTAGCAGGTATGCCTTGCACAGCCACCACTGATCCTACCTGTCAAAGAGACCTCACTCTAGTCCAAACATTTGACTTGGCACTTTATAAAACCTGGTACATTTTTGGCTAAACTTGAGCATATCAAACTCTTGGATGTTTACAAACTTGTATTGAAACATGCTGGTCAACTTGAATTGGGGTTTCCCGTGAAATGGGGGTTTTCCACATAGAAGATGGAAGGAAGCCGCAAAACTATTGGAAACACTGAAGAAGAATGTTAGACACTCCCTAAAAATTCCCGAAGCAGCCGGTTTTGTGTGTATGTTCTCGTTTTTTTTAAGAGACAGGGCCTTGTGGTGGGGAGTGATAGCTCATGCCTGTAATCCTAGCATTTTGGGAGGCTGAAGTGGGCAGATCACCTGAGGTCAGGAGTTCGAGACCAGCCTGACCAACATGGAGAAACCCAGTCTCTACTAAAAAATACAAAATTAGCTGGGCATGGTGGTGCATGCCTGTAACCCAGCTAGTCGGGAGACTGAGGTAGGAGAATGGCTTAAACCCGGGAGGTGGAGGTTGCAGTGAGCTGAGATCATGCCATTGCATTCCAGCTTGGGCAACAAGAGCGAAACTCCACCTCAAACACACAAAAAAGAGGGCCTCGCTCTGTCACCTAGACTGGAGTGCAGTGGTGTGATTGCAACTCACTGCCGCCTCATACTCCTGGGCTCAAGTGCTCCTCCCACCTTAGCCTCCTAAGTTGCTTGGACTACAGGCTCACACCACCCCGCCTGGTTATTGGTGCCCTTTGACTTGCCAAAAAGGCAGACTACAGGTCCTTGTCTGAAATGCTGACTTTGCTCTCTTGCCCTTTTTTGGTCTCCCTTTCAGTTTTTATTTTCAGTTTGGGGGCAGAGGCCGAGGTGTGAGCGACTGTGAGGGTCCTAGAGGGTGTCTTCTTCCCACCCTCACTTCCAGGGACTGTGTGTGAAGAGCTGGTCCCGTGGCTGCCCTTTTGGTGAAATACGGAGTTGGCAGGTCAGCCTGTTGGGGTGTCTTGGGTCAGGTATGAAAAGCATCATTTTCTTTTTCCACATTTGTTATATTATTACCCATGGCCTAGAAGACCAGAGCAGCCTTCAAATGCTGGTTGGAAACTTCTGGAATCTGGGGGTTTAGCATGAACCCTAAAGTCCAGGAACCAGATCACTTCTTGCTTCAACATGAATCATGTGTCCAGAGAAGCTGGTTCACCTCTTACGGGTTGAGCCTGGTACCTGCCTGGCCTTAGTCTTCAGTGGTCCTTGTGTTTGTAGCAACTCCTACAAAGTGACTGTAAAACTCATTTCCTTGTAAAAGGTGGCTCAGGAAGGAAAGCCAAGAGGGCTGGTTACCAAAGGGAAAAGAAAGTCAAAGAGTACCCTAAGGCAATCATGCTTTCAACCTTAGGGATTTGCAAAGGGTTGTAAAGATGCCCCCTTTTGAACACAATGGGCACGCTGACAGATAGTGCCTGCTCTGACTTTGTCATGGGCACGCTCATCACCATCTCAATGACCCAGCAAGTCTCACTTCACACACCAGGGATGTGCAGTGCACCTTGTACCAGTGGGGGCTGAGGTCCTGGGTGATGGAGGAGGTGATGAGAGGTCAATAGTTGCTTCACATGAGTCTGGCTCTCTTGGTCCAGATTAAAAGAACTTATTTGCAAATGGGAGTGCCAGACCACATTGATAATTGCGGAAAAGAGCAATGAAGAAAGGGAAGGAATGCCAGAGATAGGCAAATGCCATCTTGCAAAAGGGAAATGAGACAAATGGCATACATTTCAACTTACGATATTAATATTGCTTATAGGAAACATTCCCGAATGGCTCATCAAACATAATTTGTGAGCTCTCAGAAATAAAAGAGACAATCCTAGAAGTCATCCAAGGATTGTGCAAAGATAGGGGATGGAAAATTTTGCTCAGGTTTCTGCAAAACTCTCAGCCCTCCTGATGGGAGAAATATGGAAAACTGTGAGCTGGATACTGCTGCAGTTAAAGGAGTTTGTAACAGATGGATAACCTTACTTAATGCATGCGTATTAGTAGAGGGAAGTCTGCCTGTGAAAGTTGCTTCCTGCCTGCCTGAGGGTGCTGGAATCACTGCTTGTGTGACTGCTTTAGTCATGACCTGGCTGTGGAGATAGGTAGTATGCTCATCAGACATTGAGATGGCACCAAGATGGGAGGGAAAAGGGTATGCAGCAATTCAGAGTCCATGAAGTTGTTGGTCACCTTGAAAAGTGGCCAAATGCAGCAATGAATGATTGCATTTCATTTTTGCCCCATCCTATAATAGTAGTAGTATTTGCATTTTATAGAGAGGAAGATGAGGCCCAGGACACTCCACTGGTAAATGGCAGGGCCAGGCTTCAGGCCCTTTGTCAGTGTTGAAGTCCATGTACTCGCTATATGCCTTATAGCTTTCCAGATGGCATTTAATATCAGTTGAGTCTCAGATCAACTAATGTACAAGATGGAGGGAGAAATGCAGCTTAATGACAGTATCACTGCCAGCAAGCATATCTGTCCCTACTTCCTTCTCATACTTCATTGACATTACTCATTGATCCCAGGACCTTCCCTTCTCCACTGAATTGCAACTCACAGGCCTTCCTAACTCTAGGCGGCCACTGCCAGTAGATTAGGGCTGGCATAAGAGATGAAACGAATTGACCGTCCCGTAGGTGTGGAGTAATTGTTAGCTGCACACTCACAAAACCAGTGTGTTCTTGTGCTTTATTAACACCAGCCTCATCTTCGGAAATGAAGAAGGCAGTGTTAGTCCTGCCATGCCCTTCAGGGGTTAAGTGGCACCAAGAGGCTTGTGTTCAGCATGGGAAGTCTGTTTTAAGAAGGACTTCAGGAGCCAGAAGCACGCTCATATGCAAGGGAAGGGGATGATGAAGGAAACAGCTGGAAGAACTGAGTGTCTTTATGTGGATGAGGTGTACAGGGGATACTTTGGAGGATGCCAGGGCATGAGGGGTCTCTGCGCAGCCCCGGATGGCAGAGCTGAACTGGTGTGCTCCAAGTGACAGGGAAAGAGGTTGCAACTTAGTTGAAGAGCGTTCTTAACGTTGGAGTTCTTCACAAGCAATGGGAAATGTTGATTTTCTCACATTGGTGAGTTTGCACAAAGATGCTGCCTTCTGGCTTAGGGGTTGAAGTGGAGATTTTTGGAGTTTGAAGAGGTTTGAAGTGATCTCTGATCTCACTTTAGACCCTCATGTTCTTGATTATGTGACATGGGGTCAACATGCGGGGCAAAAGAGACCAGGATCTGAGCAGTGCACGCTGTGGGTTCACAGGCAGTAAGACAAAACTTAAAACATGTATACCCTGTTGAGCAGTGGTAGATCGAGCTTATTCTCAGGGCTTTATGTCTATTAATTCATCCCAACTATACCATGGGGTAATTCCTGTCATTCTCTCCATTCTATAGGTAGGGAAGCTGAGGCACAGGGAACTCAAGCAACTTGCCATGGTCCCAGAGTTTATAAGTGATGGAATCAGGATTTGAACCAGGAAGTAAGGTCTCAGTGTCCACACTGCTGACCACTATGTCTGTAGCCACAGACTTTAGCGCTTTCAGATTGCTTTCATGTGCACTGTCCATGTTAGGCATCCTCAGGGAGGAGGCAGGTGGTCTTGGCCCAGGAAAATAGAATGGTCACTGAGGAGCATGTCTGAATTTGGAGACAGAGGAGTAGGCATCAGCCTGATGTAATAGAGGAGTAATTAACAAAAGACATGGGGCTGAGAGGAGGAGAGGTGGTGAGCCCAGGCCACAGTGGGACAGGGCCCTATCATTCCTGCCACATACAGGCCCCAGAGCTCTGGGCAGGGCCCCCAGAAGAGAGGGGCTGTGATAGGGGACTATGGGAAGTCTGATCTGGTGATAGCCACGACAGCATGATGGACGGAGGGAAGGTGGTGACAGACCAGAGGCAGGAGCCGAGTTCCCAGGTGGCAGCATTGGTCAGGAGGCACAGAGGAGAGACAGAACCTACGCTGGGCCCCAGGGCCTCAGAGGTTCTGCTAAAATGTGTAGCCAGGGTCTGGTCCCCAAAGAAAAAATCCTGAAGGCAGCTTTACCACAAATCACTTACCCTCCATGTGCCCCAGTGTCCTCGTCCGTATAATGGGGACACTGACAGCCTCAGAAAAACATAAAGGAAACCTTCTCTAAATGTAACCAGATATCCTGGAGATTATTCAACAACAACAATAAAATGATGATGAAAGCTGGAAAGAAGAAGGCTCACTGGCCAGGGGCCCCAGGACTTGAGAACGACAACACGGTGAATTCTCTGGATTTTCTTTTCCTCTCCCCACATATCCCGACTGGGGCACGTGGAGGCCTGCAACCTGGAGCTGTCCACAGTCTTAGACATAAAACTCAAGAACAGCCTGCTCGTCCTGGCCAATGGACTGGGGAGACAAAGCCCAACAGAGACCGCATGGGGAGCCTGAGACCTCCTTCATAAACACGACATAGTGAGCTGGCTACTCTACCTGCAGCAGCAGCAAACCCCAGGCCTACTCAACTTGTGCTCCACAACCAGGACACTGGTGGGCAGCTCTATCTGCTAGCAGCAGCGGCAGCGGCAGCAGCAAAACCCCTTGTCTCCCTGCTGTCCCTGCACCCAGAAGCTTCTCTCTCCCTGACCCCACTACAGAAAGTGGCTCAGTGACACCTTGTAACACAGGGAAGTGCCTTTCACCCCCACAGATATCACCAGCAACGACTGAAGAGGAGCCTCAACAACACCATTAAAACAAAGCAGATTGGGATAGCATGGCAAGGCCTCTAAAAACTAAACTATCATTAGAATTAAAGCCCACAAAAGTAAGCCAGGCCTACATGGCAAACCTAAACAGTGTGATGGCTTGCTACAGTAGTATATTTAAACAGGATCAAGAGACTCCTAATATAATAACCAAAGTATTCAGGATGTAGTTGAAAATCACTAGTCATACTAGGACTAGGCAAGCCACAATTTGAGAAAAATCAATCAACTGGCACCAGTGACAAATGTTGGAATTGTCTAACAACAATTATAAATCATAATAATGCTGCCAACAATTAATTATAAATTTTCTTGAAACAAAAAATTTCAACAAAGAAATTGAAATTTTACGGAGGAACTAAATCTAAATGAAAATTATAGAACTGAAAAAATACAGGAACAACAACAAAATTATCATTGGATGGAATTTAGTAGAATGGAAATGATGGAATAGAATCAGTGAACTTAGATGAATATAATTCACTCAATATGAACAGAGAAAACACACTGGAAAAAATGAGCTGGGCCTAAGGGATCTGTGGAAGATACAAACTTGTATCAGGAATCCCAGAAGCAGCCAGATGCAGTGGTTCACACCTGTAATCCCAGCACTTTAGGGGAGGCCAAGGCAGGCAGATTACTTGAGGTCAGGAGTTCAAGACCAATCTGACCAACATAGAAAAACCCCATCTCTACTAAAAATAGAAAAATTAGTTGGGTTTTGTGGTGCATGCCTGTAATCCCAGCTACTCAGGAGGCTGAGGCTGGAGAATCACTTGATCCCAGGAGGTGGAGGTTGCAGTGAGCCGAGATCGTGCCACCGCACTCCAGCCGGTATGACAGAGCGAGACTCTGTCTCAAAAAGGAAAAAAAAAAAAATCCCAGAAGCAAAGGCAAAAGAGTGTGGGACTGGAAAAAATATTTGAAGAAATAAAGTCTGAAAATGTCCCAATTAAGTGAAAGACATAAGCCCGCAGATTCAAGAAGCTGAGTGAATCCCAAATAGGATAAGCTCTAAGAAATTCACACTGAGGCACATCAAAACTAAATTCCTTAAAGAAAAAACTCTTTAAAACAACCAGAGACCAGAGGGAGGAGCAAGATGGCCAAATAAAACAGAAGCCTCCATCAATTGTCACCCCCTGCCACCACCCCACAGTAACACCATATTTAACAGCTGTCTACACAAAAAGTGCCTTCATAAGAATCAAAAATCAGATGAGCACTCACAGTACCTAGTTTTAACTTCATATCACTGAAGGAGGCACTGAAGATGGCAGGAAAGACAGTCTTGAATTGCCAATGCAACCTCTTCCCCCACCCTTCAACAACAGTCATAGTGTGGCACAGAGAGGTAGGTAATCTCTGTGCTTGGCAGAGGGATAGCACAATGAGTGTGGGACTTTGCATTGAACTCAATGCTGCCCTGTCACACTGTGATATGGTTTGGCTCTGTGTCCCCACCCAAATCTCATTTCAAATTGTAATCCCATAATCCCCATGTCTTGAGGGAAGGACCTGGTGGGTGGTTTCTCCATGCTGTTCTTGTGATAGTGAGTGAGTGCTCACGAGATCTGATCGTTTTTAAGGGGCTCGTCCCCCTTTGCTCTTCTCTCTCCTGCCACCATGTGAAAAAGATCCTTGCTTCCCCTTTGCCTTTGGCCATGATTGTAGTTTTCCTGAGGTCTCCCTAGCCATGTGCAACTGTGAGTCCACATGTTAAACCTCTTTCCTTTACAAATTACCCAGACTTGGGTATTTCTTTATAGCAGTGTGAAAAATGGCCTAATGCACAGTGGAAAGCAAAACTGGGCTGAACTCAGCTGACATCCATGGAGGGAGCATTTAGACTGCCCTAGCTTGAAGGGGACTCACCCATCCCAGTGGTTGAAACTTGAGTGTTGGCAGGCCTCACCTTCGTGGGCTAAAGTGCTCTGGGGTTCTAAATAAACTTCAAAGACAGTTTTGGCCACAAGTACTGAAACTGCTAGTTAAGTCTTGGTGCTATGTTGGACTTGGAGCCAGTGGACTTAGGGGGCATGCAACTTAATGAGACACTAGCTGAGGTGGCTAAGGGAGTGCTTGTGCCACCCCTCTCCCAACCCCAGGCTATGCTGCTTGCAGCAACAAAAATAGCTCCTTCCTTCCTCTTCAGGAGAGAAGGGGGAAGGGTAAAGAGAACATTGTCTTGCATCTTGAATACCAGCTCAGCCACAGTAAGATAGGGCACCGGCCAGGGTCATGAGGCCCCCATTTTAGGCCGCATCTCCCAGATGACAATTCTAGACACACAGTTAGCCAGAAGGGACCCCATTGCCTTGAAAGGAAGGACCCAGTCCTGGCATCATTCATAACTTGCTGACTAAAGAGCCCTTAGCCAGTCCTGAATAATCAGCAGCATGCCCAGGTAGTATGCCATGGGCCTTGGCTTAGACTCGGAGATGTGGTGGCTTCAGATGAGACCCAGCACTTTTCCATCTGTGGTGGCTATGGTAAGAGACTCCTGCTGCTTGAGAAAAGCAGAGGGAAAAGTAAAAGGGACTTTGTCTTGCACCTTAGGTATGAGCTTAGCCACAGTGGGGTGGAACACCAAGTGGGCTCTTGGAGTCCCCAGTTTCAGGCCTTTGCTCTGGATAGCATTTCTGGACCTGTTCTGGGCCAGAGGGGAGCCCACTGCCCTAAATGGTGAGTCTGATGTCTGGCAGCATTCACCACAAACTGATTGAAGAGTGCTTGAGCCTTAAGTGAACACTGGTAGTAGCCTGGCAGTACTCCCCGTGGGCCTTGCATGGTGATGGTGGCCACAGGAAGAGGCTCCTCTGCCTGTGAAAGGGGAGGGAGGAGAGGGAAGGACTTTGTCTCTGGTTTGAGTGTCAGCTTAGCTGCAGTAGAATGGGCCACCAGGTAGATTTCTAAGGTTTTGACTCCAGTGCCTGGCTCTTGGACAGCATCTCTGGATCCACCTGGGGTCCAGGGGAACTTGCTGCCCTGAAGGGAAGGACAAGTCTGACTGGCTCTGCCACCTGCTGATTGTAGCACCCTGGGACTTTGAGAGAACATAGGCAGTATCCAGGTAGTGGTTACAGCAAGCCTTGGGTAATCCCATTTATAATGTCTACAAACAAAATATCTAAGAATTAACCAGAGAAGTGAAAGATCTCTGTAATGAAAACTATAAAACACTGATGCAAGCTATTGAAGGTGACTCAAAAAAGTGGAAAGATATTTAGTGTTCATGAATTGTAAGAATAAATACTGTTAAAACATTCATACTACCCAAAGCAATCTACAGATTCAATGCAATCCCTATCAAAATACCAATGACATTCTTCATAGAGATAGAAAAAAAATCCTAAAATTTATATGGAACCATAAAAGACCCAAAATAGCAAAAGCTATCATGAGCAAAAAGAACAAAACTGGAGGAATCACATTACCTGACTTCAAATTATACTGTAGACTGTAATAACCAAATGGCATAGGTACTGGCATTTAAAACAGATACACAGAGCATTGGAACAGAATGGAGAACCCAGAAACAAATTCATACATCTACAGTGAACTCATTTTTGATGAAGGTGCCAAGAACATACATTGGGGAAAGGACAGTCTCCTCAATAAGTAGGGCTGGGAAAACTAGATATCCATATGCAGAAAACTGAAACCAGATCCCTTTCTCTTGCTATGTACAAAAATCAAATGGATTAAAGACTTAAACCTACGACCTCAAACTATGAAACTGATAAAATAAAACAGTGGAGAGACACTCCAGGACAGTGGTCTGGGCAAAGATTTCTTGAGTAATACCCCACAGGTACAGGCAGCCAAAGGAAAATTAGACAAATGGGATCACGTCAAGTTAAAAAGCTTCTGCACAACAAAGGAAACAACCAGCAAAGTGAAGAGACAACCCACAGAATGGGAGAAAATATTTGCAAACTACCCATCTGACAAGAGATTAATAACCAGAATACATAAGGAGCTCAAACAACTCTTAGGAAAAAATCTAATAATCTGATTTAAAAATGGACAAAAGATCTGAATAGACATTTTTCAAAAGAAGACATACAAATGGTGAACAGGCATATGAGAAAGTGTTCATCATTGATCATCAGAGAAATGTAGATCAAAACTACTATGAGATATCATCTCACCCCAGTTAAAAAGGTTTTTATCCAAAAGACAGGCAGTAACAAATGGTGGCAACCCTTATACACTGGTGGGAATGTAAATTAGTACCAATACTATGGAGAACAGTTTGGAGGTTCCTCAATAAACTAAAAACGGAACTATGATGTGATCCAGCAATCTCTCTGCTAGGTATATACCCAAAAGAACAGAAGTCAATATATTAAATAGATATCGGCATTCCCTTGTTTATTGTAGCACTATTCACAATAGCCAAGATTTGAAAGCAACTGAAGTGTTCATCAACAGAGGAATGGATAAAAAAAAAAATATGGTACTTATCACAATGGAGTACTATTTAGCCATAGAGAGAATGAGATCCTATCATTTGCATCAACATGGATGGAACTGGAGGTCATTACATTAAGTGAAATAAGCCAGGCACAGAAAGACAAACTTCACATGTTCTACTTCTTTGTTGGAGTTAAAAATTAAAACAGTTGAACTCACAGAGAGTAGGATGATGGTTACCAGAGGCTAAGAAGGGTAATAGGAGGCTGGTGGGGAAGTGAAGATAGTTAATGGGTACAAAAAATAGTTAGAAAGAATGAATAAAACCTAGTATTTGGTTCCATAACAGGGCTGTAGTTATAATTTAAATGTACATTTTTAAATAACTAAAAAACTGTAATTGGGTTGTTTGAGATGATGATACCCCATTTGCCCTGATGTGATTATTACACATTGCATGCCTGTATCAAAATATCTCATGTACCCCATAAATACATACAGCTACTATGTACCCACAGAAACTAAAAACTGAAAAAAAAAATCGGGAACAATGTATTACCTATAAAGGAACAGCAATTTGGATGACAATAGGCTTCTCATCTGAAACTAGAGAGGCCAGAATGAAGTGGCACAAGATTTTTTTTAAGTATTGAAATAATTCTCAATTTCCAATCCTATGTCAAATAAAACTATCCTTCAGGAATGAAGAGAAAATACAGACATTCTCAGAAAAAGGAAATCTAATGGAATTTGTTGCTAGCAGACAGACCCTTAACGAATGGCTGGAATAAGCTCTCCAAAGAAAATGGTAGCAGAAGAATCTGTATCCTTCAAACCAGAATGGGCAAAAGAACAACAGAAGAATAGTGAAAGAACAGAATGGGTAAAAGTAGAACTACATATTATAGAGTATTGTTCACTTCATAAAGTTTTTAAGTCATATTCTAGCATTGAAGCATAAGTTATAACATTTCATGTATGTAGATGGAACAGTTAAGACAGTGCATTGTGGGGAGGGTACAAGGATCTAAATAAATGTAATATTTCTCTACTTAACTCAGAGTGGTGAAATGTCAACACCAGTTGGCTGTGATGTGTGTATGTGGTAATACCCAGAAGAACTACTAAGAAAACTATACAGAGTGATATTTTTAAAAACATGAATAAATCAAAATCAAACTCTAATTGATGTTCAAGTAACCCACAGGATGTCTAGAAAAAAAGAAACAAAAGAAACAAAACAAATAATAAAATGGCACACTTAATCCCTAACATGTCAGTAATTGCTTTCAGTGATCTAAAAAATACTCCAGCTAAAAGACAAACATTGGCAGAATGGATTTAAAAATATGAACTAACTCTGTGCTCTCTGAAAGAAACTCATTTCAAACATAACGACATAGGTAGATTGAAAGTAAAATTTTAAAAATGGAAAAAATACATCATGCAAACATTCATTTTGGAAAAAAACAGGAATCACTATATTAGTGTCAGAAAAAATAGACTTCAGAGGAAAGATTACCGGGGCAAAGAGGGACATTGTATAATGATAAAAAGGTCAACCCACCATAAAAGATACAACAACGTTTAATGTATATGTACCAAAATAAAGAGATTCAAAATACATGAAACAAAAACTAACCCGAGAGAAAAAGTAGATGAATCCACAATTATAGCTAGATGAATCCACAATTTTAAAAAGCTATTTTCAAAACCTCCCTCTCATCAATTGATGAAAATACTAGACAGAAAATTAGCAAGGATATAGAACCAAACATCAACCAGCAGGATCTAATGGACATTTATAGAACACTCCATCTAACAACAGCAAAGTACACCTTCTTTTCAAGCTGTTGTGGAACATTCAGCCTTATGGACTACATCCTGAGGCACAAAGCAAACTGTGACAAGTTTAACAGAATTGAGATCATGTAAGGTATATTCTCTGACCTTATAACGGAATAAACTGAAAATCAGTAACAAAAAGATAACAGAAAAATCTCTAAACACTTGAAAATTAAATAACACATTTCTGGATAAACCATAAGTCAGAGAAGAAATTTCATTGGAAATAAAAAATACATAGAACTGAATGAAAATGAAAACACATTTGATCAAAATTTGTGGGATATAGCTAGAGCAGTGCTGAGAGGGAAATGTATAGCTGTTAAGTGCTTATATTAGAAAAGAGGAAAGATTGCGAATGAATAATCATAAGTTCCTACTTCAAGAAACTACAAATGCAAATGTAAAATGGTACAGCCACTCTGGAAAAGTTCCTTTTAAAACTTACCACATGGCCCAGCAATTGCACTGTTATGCATTTATCCCAGAGAATTGGAAAGTCATTTTCATGCAAAAACTTGCACATGACTATTCATAACAAATCTTTTCTTCGTAATGGCTCAAAACTTGAAACTACCTAAATGTGCTCCAATGGGTGAGCAGTTAAACTGTGGTATGTCATATCCTGCAATACTACCTAGCAATAAAGATAATTTATGGGTACACACAGCAATGTGGATGGACCTCAAGGAAATTACACCAAATTTTAAAAAGCTAGTTTACAAAGCATACATAATGCATGGTTCCATTTGTATAATATTTGTGAAATAACAATTATTGAGATGGAGAGCAGATCAGTGGTTGCCAGGGTTTAAAGGATAGGGGAGGAGAGTGGGCATGGTCATAAAAGGGTAGTCTTGTGGTGATGGTACAGTTAAGTTTCTTGATTGTGGTGGTTACACAAAGATACACATGTGATATAATTGCATAGAGCTCTACACATATGAATGAATGCATGTATAAGTGGGATCGTACCCAATGTCAGAATCCTGATTTTGATATACTGTATTTATGCAAGATGTTACCATTGCGGGAGGCTGGGGGAAGGGTGCATGGAACCTACCTGTGTTTTTCCTTTCAACTTTCTGTGAATCTATAGGTGTACAGAGAAAAGATAAAATGCCTTGAGGATCTTTTAAAAATCCAGATGTCCAAGTCACACTTCATACCAATTAAAACATGATTTCCTTTTTTTTTTTTCTTTTTTTTTTTTTTTTTTTTTGAGACGGAGTCTCGCTCTGTCACCCGGGCTGGAGTGCAGTGGCCAGATCTTGGCTCACTGCAAGCTCCGCCTCCCGGGTTTACGCCATTCTCCTGCCTCAGCCTCCTGTGTAGCTGGAACTACAGGCGCCCGCCACCGCGCCTGGCTAGTTTTTTGTGTTTTTTAGTAGAGACGGGGTTTCACCGTGTTAGCCAGGATGGTCTTGATCTCCTGACCTCGTGATCCGCCCGTCTCGGCCTCCCAAAGTGCTGGGATTACAGGCTTGAGCCACCGCGCCCGGCTAAAACATGATTTCTACAGGTGGGATTTAGGCGTCTGTATTTTTTTTTTAAACTCCTAAGGTGACTCCAACATGTAGCCTAGTTTGAGAACCTGTGCTCCTTAATGTGAGCAGTTGTCGTAAATGTCATCTTCCTCCTCATTGTTAGAGCAGCACTGATAGAGCCCTTCCTCCATGCCGTGTACTGTTTGAAGCACCGTGCATTCATCGTCCCTTCTCTCCATCAGTAATAACCACTCTTCTTTCTTCACTGCCATCATTAGGCCTCCTTTCCCATTGGAGAGTGGTTGGCCACTGGCCGGTGGTTCTGGAAGCATAGAAATGCAGACCTTCCTCATTCTTTCACAGTGGCACCCACCTCATGAGGGAGTTTGCGCCTGTGGTCTGGGCAGCAGGGCCTGGAAGACAGATCACAGGGCAGGCCATGGTCTAGGGGTTGGTCCCCTATCTTGTTTCGGCTGCCGGGCTAATCCATTTCATAATTTCTTATGTCCTAAAAAGAAAAGACTTGGCTGCCAAAAATAAATGTTGACATGACTGTTACATTGAGAATGATGAATCTGTCTTGGGACTGGAGGGTGTGGAAGAGAGGAAAGGTGTGTGGAATCTTGCCAAGCAATAAGCAGGCAGACTCCATTGCACTCTCCGGGGGCACCGTTCACACAGACAACGAGGTCACCCCAAGCTGAAGTTGACACTGGTGAGATCTGAGGAAGGCCAAGAATGAGCTGGTGGTCTCCTAGGACTGAGAACCAAGAGATGAAAGGGGACCAGAAAGCGTACAGATGACCAAGCCACATAAATTCACCTCTGAGTTCAGAGTCTCCATCACACCCTGGAACACATTCCCTCACTTAGAAGTCAGCTGCTGTTCAGGCTCCCTTTATGCATTAAGAGTTGAAATGTTGGTTTTCTTTTCCTAAAGAATTAGGATTCTCTTGAAGACCTTAAAATGGGGCTGGGGGGCATACGATGTTTGTAGATGCATGAGCCCTCTACTGCCTCAGTCCAGTGAAATCATGCTGACCTCCTACCTGAAGTAGAAGGAAAATCCTTTGGCTGTGCCAGTTGACCAAGGAAAAGGACAGAAGGCTGTTCCTTGGACAGCTGGTGTTCCAGACCAATTAGTCTCTGCTCTGTTGATTGCCAAATTTGGCACTAATTTCTTCCATAAACACAAGTTGAAAGCAGACATTTAAATAAATGGCAATATCAGAGTTACTTTTTTTTTTTTTTTTTTTTAAAGGCATAGGCACTGGAACAGCTGAGTACCCTTGCTTTTTCTGATTCTTGTTTCACTCCAAATGTGAGATTGAATCCCATCACAGCTGGGCTGCAGTAGGCTGCGAGGGGAGGGTGAGTTGGCAGGCAGGACTGGGAGATGCTGGAAGGTGGGTGCTTCTTTTTTTCCCTGATACTTTCTGCCCAGGGCTGCACATTCTGGGAGGCATGGGACCTGCTGGAACCACTCTTTATTGACAGTGGGAGGCTTTTTGGCTGAAACACCTTTTCCTTTTCCATTTCAGATGAGATTTTGTGGAAAGAGCCTCTTTTCCTGTCTTAATGACCCATTATCAACTACAAAGTTGCCGCTAGTAAAAGTATCTATTATCGTTTATGCAATCCTTTCAGTGCCTTACTTGAAACCACATTCCATCCTCTTAACATGAACGTTGCTTTGAGCCAAAATCCAGAGAGGGTTTGAGGACAAGTTGTGTACACAGTCATTAAGACAGCCAAAAAGAATATATTTTTATCCTGTGAAATGAATGCCAGTTGAGCAGTAATGATTACTGCAAGAAGCTATAATTTATACTAGGAGAAGTGAATATTTTTTTAAGGTAAAAAAGTATTGCTTTAGAAGAGCCTCAAAAGTATATTTAAAAAGTAAATGAAATACCAGTAACAATACTCCCAAAGACTAAACTGCATGGAAATTTCAAAAACAAGCCCTTGGTGTTAGAAAAACAATGAGTCTGTGGAATACCCAGGATACTTGAGACAGAGTCGCACAAACTAGGATTTAGTAACCTAGCAGCAGTGTGATTACAGTTCCTGAACTTTGTCTGTTCCTTAGAATATTCCCTGTCAGGGTAGACTATCTAGATGAAACATTGGGGCCTTGTATTTTAGTTGTGTCCAGAATCTGCCAACACTATTTCCCTCCCCTGTCTCACCCAAAATTGGGAATCTGAGCAGAAATAACAGTGAGAATGTTGACTTTAACCAATAAATGATTGTCCTGAATGTTGTATTGCCTAGTTAAGAAGTTAGTGCTAGTTGTTGCCATTGTATCAGCTTGGACTTCTCCCTGGACTTTGTGGACAAAAGGAGAGAAGCTTAAATGGGAACAAGAGCTCTGTCACATTGTAAAGAGGGGGCTTGAACTGTGTTTTCCAGTAAGGCAGGTGGGGGTCTGTGCCTGGAAGATGCATGAAGGTGGATCTCAGCTCAGAGTAGGAGAAAGCTGTGATTCTGGTCCTGCCTGAGCTATTCTCCGACAGCCTGTTTCTAGCGGTAACATTTGGCTCCAGTGGTACACTAGACTCACCTGGGAGTCCCTGTAAAATTCAGATTCCTGGCCCATACTCCAGAGAGCCTGGTTTACTTGGTCTGAGGTGGGCCCCAGATATTGGTGTGTTAAAAGTTTCCCAAGTGATGCTCACGTGCAGCCAGGAGTGATAGCCACAGTGGGATGCTTATAGTGTAACTGAGACATAGGTTCAGTAGCTTGCCACTTGCAGAGTCCAATGAACAAGAGTGAGGTCTGGTATAAAGAAAGCGACTTTTTATTCCAAAGTTAGCTTAGGGGAGGAAGGATAGGCTTCCTGCCTTAGGGGTATTGTTTCCCTTTTGGAGCAGATGGTGAGCACTTTTAAAAGACAGGGGAGGAGGTAAATCAGCAGGTTGGGGCTCTGTGTGCTAGCTTGGTGCCTTGTCTACCAGGTGGTTGACTTGGGGTCCTCATGGGCAGAAATAGTTTGTGAGAGTGTCCAAAAACTCTAGCAGGCATACTTTGGGTTGTAAATCGACTTCTCTCTCAAGGCAACCTCCTGGTGGGTGAGAGTTCTGCTCTGGAGCTTCTAAGCACATAGACGAACTTGCCCTGTAGGGAGTGTCTGGTAAAGAGGAGGTAAAAGACTGTAATTGCATTTCTAAAAAGCTAAGTAGGAAGTGGGGAGAAAGAGGAAAGCAAAAAGAAGAGAAAAAAAAATAGCTTGTTCCTTTGTTAGACGTGCTTGTTCCTCGGTACCTCAAGAAAAAATTAGCATTCAGACAAAAAGTTTTCTCAGCAAGGCAAATTTACTGTCTGCAGAAGGGGTGCTCTTCGCAGATGGAACAATGGTGAGAGCACACCTGAATAAGGGAGGGAAGGGGGATCTTATTCCTGATGCAGGTAGCTCTTACTGCTGTATCGTTCTTCTGTTGGCTAGGGTGGGACCACACAGTCTAAGCTAATTCTGATTGGCTATTTTAAAGAGAACAGGGGTATGAGCCAGAGTGGTGGGGTGAATAGTTTGGCGGGAAAGACAATTAGGAACAGGTAACTAAAGGTGACTTAGGTCAGAGTAGGTGACTGGGATGAGTCAAGACAGAGCAGGTGACCAGAGGTGAGTCAGGATGGAGCAGGTGACCAGGATCTTCTTAGAAGCAGAGAAGCTGTTTTTATTTTGTTGTGTCCTTGGTTCCATTCATTTATGAACATTTGCCAGCCCCTTCCATGTGGTGAGCACTGAGCCAGCTGCTGGGAGGTTCTGGGCCATTGAGGTGTAGAGAAGCATGACCAGTCTTGCTTTTGGGGGTTCTCCAAAGACCTGGAAAGGCCACTGGGGTGCTCAGGAGCTTAGCAGGAAGGATGCTCTCTGCTGGCGAGGACTGGGGCTGCTGCAGTAAGGATGGGACCTGCAAGCTGGGCCCACGAGAGGGGAGTGGCATCCAGATGGGGCAAAGGGCATGAGCAAAGGCCCTGGTGTACAGGGATGTTGTAAGAGCATGCAGGGGTCAGGGCTTGTGTCACTTGATTGACAGCTCCCTCAGGCCTCCCTGACCTGTGACATGCATTTCATAGCCCTGCGAGGTGGGATGGAAGAGGATGCACTCCTGCCCTTGCTCCCACCCCCGCTCCCACCCCAGCCTCCTGGGCAGGTGGAAAGGCAGCATCCAAATAATGAGGCCATAAAGTCCCTCCTGGCTTATGGGTCTTAAGTAAGGAAGGAAGGAAGGGGATAAGGCCATTAGGAGCAGGAAGCAGTCTGTCCTTGCACTGTCTGCTGCCCAGAGCATCTGTCCCGTCAGACATCCCTGGGAGGTCTTTGAACTTTGGAGGCAGCAGGCTTTCTCAGCTGCAGCCCCTCCTGCAGGTCAGCTAATCCCCTCCTCCAACTGGCCTTTGAAGGGTATAGGAAGTGCTGGGGGCTGGTTTCTACTGCCCATTAAAATGGCTCCCCGTAGGAGAACTGGTGACAAGGGCTGCCCGTAAGTGGGGCAGCAGGCACCTAGGAAGCTGGTATGGGGGATGGGCTCAATTTTCGTCTCAGAGCCCTTGATATCCTTTGAATTTCTACCATGCACTTATTTTAGCTACTCAATAAATTAGTGGGTGCCACCAGCCAGGCCTTCTCCTGCTATTGGCTGAGATAAACCCTCCCTGAGAAATCTACCAGTCAAAATTGTCAGTGGAAAGCTTATTAAATCTCGGCTTCCAAGGAACCCAAGTTGCTAAGTCTAGGTGGAATTCAAAAAGTCTTGTCTAGTTCAGGGATATAGGCAGTTTAAAAGGAAAACAAAAATACTTGCTGTTCTTTTGTTTCTTTGGGGCAGAAAAACGGGCTGATAGAAAACCTATTGACCTAGAGCATTTCCTCTGAATAAACACTTCTAAAAGATGTTTTGAGAGCTGACTGTGAGGTTTACCAGAGCAAACCAAATTTCATTTTGAAATCCACGAAGGGACTTTGAATGGTTCCCAATTCGATGTCTCTTTTCAAGTTTCTGTGGCTGGACTATGCAAAGGTAGAACCTTTGAGGTAGGCCGGAAGGCTTATTTCAGCCCAGCATTTAGGAGTCCCTGCGTGCTGGGGGACTTTCTGAGGCTGACTGTGAGGCCGTGGGCAGGTTGCTTCTCTCTGGACTTCAGTTTCCGCATAGGTTCAGACGAAGGGGCTACAAGGGCCCTTTAAGTGTCAAAGACTCCAGCTCTTTAAGGCCTGGATCTCAACTGTAAAAGGAGTCAACGTTCTGCAGCAGTCTCCTGGCAATATGTTTTTAATGTACAAAAGTTTAAGGTAACTAAAAGGGGAGGATGGATCAATGTCACAAAGAACTTCAAAGTTCTCTACCCCCACCCCATGCCCCCCATCATCGTTCCCAAGCCCATGTGGACTTGGTGCCCACGTGACATCTCATGGTGCCAGCCACATCTGGCTTCCTCTTCTAGCCTTGGGTGTATGTGGGAAAGTCAGAGGGTAGGCACAGGTAACGTCTCGGACCTGCACTTATGATAAGAGACTAGGAGGTGTCCAGGAAGAAGGGAACCAACCCCAAACACCCCTCCTGAATACCCGGGGACACTGAGTGCCCCCAGGAGTGGCCCCGGAGAACAGAGGTGTCATTGCTTCAGGCTGGTCCAGGAAGTTTTTAGCTGCTTCTCAACACCTGTTCTCCTCAAAGCCACATCCACGCTGTGTTGCAGGAGAGTCCCAGTGCCCCATGAGCAGATGACCCCTGGCTCTCCACCTCTAACCCCAAGAGGGATTTGCCTGCTGGTTTTGAGCATGCAGTTCACAGTACCTGAGGGCTGCCAGCCTCCACGTGGCCACTTCCGCACAGGTTAGCAGGTACCAGTTCTTTGCTGTCGTTTGAGTGTGGGGGCAATTGCATCCTCAATGACTGGACCATGTATGAAGGTTCAATGCATGGGCTGCCGGGGCTCAAACTGTGCTTGGGCAATTACCAGCTATTTGACCTCAGGCAAGCTTCCCAACTTCTCCTGGCCTCAGTTACCTCATCTGTGAAGTGGAATAATAATAATGAATTCGTGAGATAATATACGTAATGAGTAGTGGCTGTCACATTGAGAACAGTTCTCTTTCCCAGGTACTCCCCACTTGCTGGGCATGAGTACCCCTTGTGGAGTATTTCCTTTCTCTGTCAATATTTTTCCCACTCACACAGCATCCCATTTAGCATCTGTGTTGAGGGGTGGCTCCACCTTTGCCTGTACCTTAGGTGCATGTTCCATACACACACAAGTGCTTAGCATCATGCCTGCCATGTGACGGGCAGTGGAAGTTGTGCTGGTAGATGGATAAGAGCATGAATGGAAGAAATGTGGGGTATCTTTTCAGGCCCTCTGAATGCCTTGGGCTTCCCGAGGCTCTGACCTGAATGAATAGCAACCTTCACAGACCAGGAGTGTATGAATCCCCGCCTTGAAGGGAATATGATGAACAAAGCCCACAGTGGTGATACCAGCGTCGTTTTTACCACCGCCCCCTACCACCACCCCTTTGGCCACCACAATGCCCAACACATCTGCCATTATAGTCACTCCTCTGGATAATGTGTTAAGGCAGATGATGTTAAAATACAAAGCGTCTGGGGGGCAAGGGGAGGTTCCTCTGAATCAGGGACATTAACGAGAGGGTAGGAGCAGACAGGTAGCCTGGGAGCAGGACATTGTTGGGGGACTGGAGGTGGGAAGGGAAAGAATCACATCCCCCAATCCACAGAGCTTGGGTGGTGCAGACCCCAGAGGTTGCATTGAATGGGGAGATTTGCTCTTGACCTTCTGATGTGCTTGCTTCTGTAGCACTCCGCAAGAAACAGATTCTTAAGACTTGGAGTGACTGTAGGTTTCCCTAAAACTGAGGAATTGCTCTCCACTTACACATAATTTTTGCTATGCGCTGTTAGCAGCGAGTTCCTCCTCGACATCTGGAGGGTAGACTGTGTTAGCCTGGGGTTTTCATCTTTGGGAAGTTTTAGCCGTCTTTCCATTTCCTGCCCTGTCCCAGCCCTGTGTCTGCAGCACCATTAGATGAATTACTCTCTAGGCTCAGAAGCAGAAAGCATATTCTTATTCTCACCAAATCACCCTGTTTCCTTCAACAAAGTTCCGTGATACTGACAGCGCTCCGCTCCAGCAGTCTTTCCTTGGCAGAACCTTGGGAGTACATTTCTCTAAAGAGAAGCACTTTGTACTCTTCAACTCTGCTGTGTTCTAGCTTAATAAGCCATGCACATGGTCTTGTACTAGAGCCACGCTGAAACCAAAATCCAGTAGGTGGTTCCTCCCATCATTCACTGTACACCCCGTACACAGGAGAGGTGAATGGAGCCATGAGCTGCATCCTCAGAGTCCTCCTTGTACCCACACCTGCCTCTAACAGATGCAGTGGGGCCTGAGTGAGGCCCACCGCAGACTTGAAAGGGGAACAGGAGTCCCAGAAAGCCAACACGTACCCCCCTTGTTCGTCCTGCGGTGTTTAGAGTGGAAAGTTTACACGGCTTCGCCACGTTCTGACAGATCATCTGGGTTTTTGGCCAGGAGCACTTCTGTGTCCTGGGCCAGAGCAGGCCTCAGAAGGGAGAGCAGCTCGGGCCCTGTGACATTCGTCATGTCCATGGGTAGTTTCAGAAGAGCTCAGTGCTTTCATGAATTCATCTTCCTAAGTAAAAGGTTTTCTCCATGTATTATCGTCCTTTAAAAACCTAAGCAGAGCCTCACAAGACCTCTTAACATTACAATTATCTCCCTTGCTCTGCCTCATTAAATTTCACGATGCGCTTTTTTAGCGATGAAGGCACATTCTTTGACTAAATTCATTAGAAACTGAGGAGATCCCAGGTTTAATTACACTGCGTGCCATCCGTAAGAAGGTGCCTCGGGAGTCCCGCTTGCTGCTTAAGGTCACACTTGCACTCCAGCATCCTATCACTGTCCAAAGCACACAGTGCAGGCTGGTGGTTTTTCCTTCACTTGGATGCTGTGCAAAGAACTTTTGGTTCTGATTCTTCACTTCTAAGAAATCCACAGCAGCCCTGGAATTTGGAGGGTTTTCACTGATGACAGCATCAGCACGACCATTTTGGAGGGTAAACTGAGTATAAATTAAGATCACATGAAGAGTCAGTAGTCACTTGATAACAGGCAAAGGGCTCCCTTTTCTGAGTGCCCATGCTTTCAGCTTCTGATGTCGACACATGGCCACTAATTGTTCTCCAGCCGTGTTACAGGATTGGGTTATTCCTCCAAGTATCTGTAAGTAATTTGTGGGCAAAGATATACTATGATGATATCCAATGAGATGATATCCAGGGCTCCTAGCTCAAGTTAGCCAGTCACGTTCTCACTTACACCTGTGTGGTCTGGGTGCTGGCAATTAGTCACTTATGCCTATTTAAATTTCTCTTAATTAAAAATTCCTCAGTCACACTAGCACATTTCAAACTCTTAGTAGCCACATGTGGCCTGTGGCCACGATATCAGATGGCCCACATAGAGGCTTTTCCATCATCGCAGAAAGTTTTATTGAACAGCACTGGCCTAGGCTATATACCAACAGCCTGCTGACTTCTCTCTGATCCCCACCAGGCCATGGGCTTCCTGCAGGGGCTGTGTGTCACTCACTGCTATGAGCCTGGTGCTCTGCAAAATGCCTGGTGCAAGACGGTGCACAATGTACTCTTGAAAGAATGAATAACAACTATACCTTAAATTGTGCCCAGCCTCCTAGATCAAGAATCATGAAGTTATTCCCTTCTAGATTGGAAACCTTTTAATAGCCACCTGGCTCGTGCCCCTCATCTCTCAGCTAAGAAAACAAGCCCAGGAGTTTAGGAACCTTGCTTAACATCCCCATAATAATTATTGTCAGGTCTTTAACCATGATCTCTTTCTCCTTGGACCATCGCACTGTAGCAGCAAAGAAGGCTTTACAAATGATTATTTACAAGAAAGCTTCCTTAACCTCATCAAGTTTATCTACCTATGAGTAATCTGGAACAAATGTATTCAGTGTGCAAACATTAGTAATATTTCCAGTCGATATGGGAACAGGGTAAAGGTGCCCATGTTGTAACTGATACTTAATATTATTTTAGAAGTCCTGTTCAATTTCAGAAAGCAAGAAATAAGGTGTAAATATAGAAAGGGATGAGGCACAATGAGAATTGTCTGTATATTATAAAAGAATCATCTGAAAAGCCTTTGGAGCGGTAGATGTTCATCATGGTATTGCGTCATAAGACCGACATGCAGCAATCTGTAATTTTCCTATGTACAAGCAATAATTACAAAAGAATAAAAAGCAGATCTTATTCACAGTGTCGTCCAAAGACATGAAATACCCAGGAATGATGCTAACAGGAAATGTAAGACCTTCGTGATGCACACTAAAAACATTGACCAAGGTCATTCACAAAAGGCCTGGCAAAATGATGAGGTGCCCTATGTCCTAAGATGGCAAGACTCAAGCTTCTAATGATGCCATTTCCCCCCAAATTAGTGTATTCAGTGCAATCCCAAATTAGAATGACTTTTTATAGAATCTGACAAACTAAAATCATAGGGAAGAATAAAGTTCTCAAAATACCCAAGGTCATTCTGGAAAAAAAAAAAGAGACTAAAGAGAGAAAGGAAAAAGAATTGGTTCATTGCTTCTACTCCCTCTGTTTGTCTTGATGCCGGGCAGAGGTTTTCTTAACACCCTACAGCCTTTTCACCAGAATCAGCATTGTGTCCTCTAATCACCTGGGGAGGCTATATTCTTATTCCATCGTTATGACATCATTCTAAACATCTTCAGAATTTCTAACTGGAATCAGCTTTAGCAAGGCCTCTCACAACAGAATGGTTTCCCAGGTCAGAAACTAACATAACTTTATGAGTTTCTTTTCTGTGAAATATTTCAAATCTTTGACTCAGAGTCTATTCAAGTCATGAGGCCGTTTGCCTGCATTGGCTCTAGATGCATTTTTGGATGCTCTAAGCAGTGAGGACATTGTGCGAAGGAGAATGGGAGCCTCCCAAGCAGGTGTCACTCATTTGGGAGCCTGTGTCATTGTGTGTTCATATTGGGACCATCCTATCATGAAGCCACGCCATGCACATGAGGCACTGGGGTGAATGCACACTGTGGGTAGCCTCTGTCCTGTGTACTGATGGTGCATTATAGGGACCTAGGTGCTCATGTGCTGCTTTCATGTCAAGCCATTGATTGATCCCCGTTCTGTGTCCAGCTGTGCTCTAAGAGCTGATGGAGTGGAGAAAGGTGAGACCTGCTCACTCCCTAAGGACTATCTTTGTCATGTGGGAGCAGGATCAGAGTGGCAGGAGCTGGCAAGCCCATGGAATCTATTAGGACCAGAAAACTGCATTTCACAGAGATAGCAGGAGCTTCAGCCCTATAGTCCAATGTCCCTTGAGCTTTTACCGAGTCCAGGCTACTGCACACACACTGAAGCAAGGAGGAGTGTGGCCTGTTGCATTCAAACCTAGATCTACTGTTGGGAGCCGAAAAGAATGGGAGGCTTTGCCCTAGGCCACCATCTTCATCCCCTTCCTATGGAGAGCAACACATGGTATAGATGAGTGGTCATCAGTGATTGTCCTTCAGAGGTGTCCTAAGGACATCTGCAGTCCTGGATGGGTGTAGCCACTTACCAAGAACAGTGGGCCTCTGAGACACATCTGCTAGAACAGAGATTTTGTTCGGTTAGCTCATTGCAGAGGAAGAATGGAATACAAAGGCATTGGAGTGGGGTGGGAACTTTTCATTTCTTCACTGGCCCACTTGCCTTACAGTATGACTTCCCTCCTTAGACCACAGCTGTCTGAGAGCACCTGAGTTTGCAGCTTGGGGGCTGCAACTTGCTTTGGTCAAGTGTATGTGTGTGCTTAGAAGAAGCAAGGCCATTCTCTACTGTACCTACTACTGCCAGGCACTTTGGTGACTGTTTTCCCATGTGACCCTGACCCCCATTCCTTTAGAGAATGTAAACTCTGTATTCCCAGTGCCTAGAACAGTATCTGGCATGCAGAAGGCATTCAACAAATACTTGGTGAATGAATGAATGACGTTCAGTATTATCCCTGTTTAGTCACAGATGGGAAAACTAAGGCTCAGAGGTGTGATGTTTCTTTCTCAAGAGGCAGAGCTGACATTTTCTTCCAGGTTGGTCTGACTGCAAAGCCAGGGCTGCTTCTAGATAGGAAGGGGTACTTTGTGTCATCCTCCCTGGCTGCCCACACCTTCTCATCAAAACCATCAGGACATTGGAGGCTGGCTGGGACTTGGAGCTGGCCACTGTGTATGCACGTTGTCCCTGGAGTGCATGGGTAGAGGAGGGTGTGCTGAATATGGGAGACTAAGCAGCTAGGGCCTGATGCCTAATACCGTTAACTTGGCTGGGAAAGATGGTTTCAGAGAAAGAAGGCCAGCCAGGAGTGCAGATTCTGCTCTTCTGCATGACTTGAGCAAATTACTCTTACAGCCTTCAAAGGTGCTCAGCAAGAATGGGGAAGATGATGGCTGCTCCTATCCCTGTTTCACTGGAGGCTGTGAAGACACAGTGGTAAAATAAGTGAAATGCTCAGACAAAATGGTAGCAGCCCAGGGCACTGCACCTTGACAGAGTGAGAGTCTAAAGTAAGGTGAAAGGTGAAAATAGTGTGGTCCAAATGATCTTTGAAAATTTCCTAGGAAGCACCATATTCAACTGTGTCTGTCTACATCCTTCATACCCAGATTTCCTGCCGCTGTTGGAAACAGCAGCCATTTCTTAGAGCATCAGATAGAATTTAAACTTCACTAGCCAGGCATGGTGGCATGCACCCGTAATCCCAGCTACTTGGGAAGCTGAGACAGGAGGATCTCTTGAGGCCAGGAGTTTGAGGCTGCAGTGAGCTGTGAACATGCCACTGCACTCCAGCTTGGGTGATAGAGTGAGACCCTGTCTATTAAATAAAATTATAAAATTTAGACTTCAAATATTAAGACTCCACACCTCCTGCCCATGTTGTATTAAAAAAATGTGGATCATGAAACACCAGAGTCACCCTCAGCATGGTGTGGTGCTCACAGCAAGAAACCCCGAGAGAAGGGTAGATACACGGCTTTTTCACATACCCTCTCAGGGTGTCAGGGTGCACAAGCAAACACACGCTTGCTGGCTGGAACAGGGGCCAGAATCTCCCATGCTTCATTCTCTCTGTCTCTCTTTCTCTCTTTCAGTAAGTTGAATTTTTGCTAAAAGTTAAAAGCCCACTTGATGTGAATCTTCTAAATGTATGGAGATATATGTGTGTATATATGTATGTATATATAAGTATAGGTACATACCTGTCCTATATAGATATAGAGAGGTATATAGGTATATATAGTTATATATATAGGCATATAGTTATATATAGGTATATGTATACCTATGTATATAATGATATACCTATATAGTTGTATATATACCTATATCGTTATATATAGGTTTGTGTATATATAGGTGTATGTATATAGTTGTATATACCTGTATATCGTTATATACATAGGTATAAATACACCTATGTATAACTATATATAGGTATATATAACTATATATAGGTATATACACACCTATGTATAACTATATATAGGTATATAGTTACATAGTATATATACTATATATAGGTATATACATATATAGTTATACATACATATATAGTTATATATAGTTATAGCTATATATATAACTATATATAACTATATAGGTATATATAATGGTTATAACTATATAGGTATATATAATAGTTATATATACCTATATATAGTTA